>NC_092248.1:15936457-15976457 GCF_036320965.1 Panulirus ornatus
GGTCTATCATTTGCCTTCTCCAGATCCATAAATGCTACATACAAATCCATTTGTTTTTCTAAGTATTTCTCATATACATTCTTCAAAGCAAACACCTGATCCACACATCCTCTACCACTTCTGAAACCACACTGCTCTTCCCCAATCTGATGCTCTATACATGCCTTCACCCTCTCAATCAATACCCTCCCGTATAATTTACCAGGAATACTGAACAAAGTTATACCTCTGAAATTTGAGTACTCACTCTTATCCCCTTTGCCTTTGTACAATGACACTATGCAAGCATTCCGCCAATCCTCAGGCACCTCACCATGAGTCATACATACATTGAATAACCTTACCAACCAGTCAACAATACAGTCACCCCCTTTTTTAATAAATTCCACTGCAAGACCATCGAAACATGCTGCCTTGCCGGATTTCATCTCCCGCAAAGCTTTTACTACCTTTTCTCTGTTTACCAAATCATTTTCCCTAACCCTCTCACTTTGCACACCACCTATACCAAAACACCCTATGTCTGCCACTCTATCATCAAACACATTCAACAAACCTTCAAAATACTCACTCCATCTCCTTCTCACATCACCACTACTTGTTATCACCTCCCCATTAGCACCCTTCACTGAAGTTCCCATTTGCTCCCTTGTCTTACGCACTTTATTTACCTCCTTCCAGAACATCTTTTTATTCTCCCTAAAATTTAATGATACTCTCTCACCCCAACTCTCATTTGCCCTCTTTTTCACCTCTTGCACCTTTCTCTTGACCTCCTGTCTCTTTCTTTTATACATCTCCCACTCAATTGCATTTTTTCCCTGCAAAAATCGTCCAAATGCCTCTCTCTTCTCTTTCACTAATAATCTTACTTCTTCATCCCACCACTCACGACCCTTTCTAATCAACCCACCTCCCACGCTTCTCATGCCACAAGCAATCCATCACTAATTCCCTAAATACATCCCATTCCTCCCCCACTCCCCTTACTTCCATTGTTCTCACCTTTTTCCATTCTGTACTCAGTCTCTCCTGGTACTTCCTCACACAAATCTCCTTCCCAAGCTCACTTACTCTCACCACCCTCTTCACCCCAACATTCTCTCTTCTTTTCTGAAAACCCATACAAATCTTTACCTTAGCCTCCACAAGATAATGATCAGACATCCCTCCAGTTGCACCTCTCAGCACATTAACATCCAAAAGTCTCTCTTTCGCGCGCCTATCAATTAACACGTAATCCAATAACGCTCTCTGGCCATCTCTCCTACTTATATACGTATACTTATGTATATCTCGCTTTTTAAACCATGTATTCCCAATCACCAGTCCTTTTTCAGCACATAAATCTACAAGCTCTTCACCATTTCCATTTACAACACTGAACACCTCATGTATATCAATTATTCCCTCAACTGCCACATTACTCACCTATGCATTATAACCCGGTCTTGTACATCAAAACCACTAACACACTCATTCAGCTGCTCCCAAAACACTTGCCTCTCATGATCTCTCTTCTCATGCCCAGGTGCATATGCACCAATAATCACCCATCTCTCTCCATCAACTTTCAGTTTTACCCATATCAATCGAGAATTTACTTTCTTACATTCTATGACATACCCCCACAACTCCTGTTTCAGGAGTACTGCTACTCCTTCCCTTGCTCTTGTCCTCTCACTAACCCCTGACTTTACTCCCAAGACATTCCCAAACCACTCTTTCCCTTTACCCTTGAGCTTCGTTTCAGTCAGAGCCAAAACATCCAGGTTCTTTTCTTCAAAAATACTACCTATCTCTCCTTTTTTCACATCTTGGTTACATCCACACACATTTAGACACCCCGGTCTGATTCTACGAGGAGGATGAGCACTCCCCGCGTGACTCCTGTTTCCCATCTTTTTATGAAGTTAAAATACAAGGAGGGGAGGATTTCTGGCCCCCCGCTCCCGTCCCCTCTAGTCGCCTTCTACGACACGTGAGGAAATGCGTGGGAAGTATTGTTTCACCCCTATCCTCAGGGGTAATATATATATATATATATATATATATATATATATATATATATATATATATATATATATATATATATATATATATATATATATACACACATATATATATATATATATATATACACACATATATATATATACATATATATATATATGTATATATATATATATATTTACACATATATACACACATATACACGCATATATATATATATATATATATATATATATATATATATATATATATATATATATATATATATATATATATATATATATATATATATATATATATATATATATATATATATATATATATGCATATGAAAAATGTAAGAAACAATTTAGAAAATTGAAAATTCTAGCTTGAAATGAAATGAAAAATGAATGTCACATATTGGTTCAACCTCTGGCTATGGAAAAGGGAAATGTATAATTTATTTACACAAACGTCAATAGTAGTTTTCATCAATTTAACCACTGTATCATACTGCCTATCTATCTATCTATCTATCTATCTATCTATCTATCTATCTATCTATATAAATATATTGTATGGTTGTATGGTTGTATATATATGTTGTATGGTTGCGAGGCGTGGGCTATGGATAGAGTTGTGCGCAGGAGGATGGATGGGCTGGAAATGAGATGTTTGAGGACAATGTGTGGTGTGAGGTGGTTTGATCGAGTAAGTAACGTAAGGGTAAGAGAGATGTGTGGAAATAAAAAGAGCGTGGTTGAGAGAGCAGAAGAGGGTGTTTTGAAATGGTTTGGTCACATGGAGAGAATGAGTGAGGAAAGATTGACCAAGAGGATATATGTATCAGAGGTGGAGGGAACGAGGAGAAGAGGGAGACCAAATTGGAGGTGGAAAGATGGAGTGAAAAAGATTTTGTGTGATCGGGGCCTGAACATGCAGGAGGGTGAAAGGAGGGCAAGGAATAGAGTGAATTGGATCGATGTGGTATACCGGGGTTGACGTGCTGTCAGTGGATTGAATCAAGGCATGTGAAGCGTCTGGGGTAAACCATGGAAAGCTGTGTAGGTATGAATATTTGCGTGTGTGGACGTATGTATATACATGTGTATGGGGGTGGGTTGGGCCATTTCTTTCGTCTGTTTCCTTGCGCTACCTCGCAAACGCGGGAGACAGCGACAAAGCAAAAAAAAAAAAAAAAGAAAAAATATATATATATTCATATATATATATATATATATATATATATATATATATATATATATATATATATATATATATATATATATATATATATATATATATATATATATATATATATGAAGGGGCAAGTATGAAGTCTGTTGGGGATGAGAGAGCTTGGGAAGTGAGTCAGTTGTTGTTCGCTGATGATACAGCGCTGGTGGCTGATTCATGTGAGAAACTGCAGAAGCTGGTGACTGAGTTTGGTAAAGTGTGTGAAAGAAGGAAGTTAAGAGTAAATGTGAATAAGAGCAAGGTTATTAGGTACAGTAGGGTTGAGGGTCAAGTCAATTGGTAGGTAAGCTTGAATGGAGAAAATCTGGAGGAAGTAAAGTGTTTTAGATATCTGGGAGTGGATCTGGCAGCGGATGGAACCATGGAAGCGGAAGTGAATCATAGGGTGGGGGAGGGGGTGAAAATTCTGGGAGCCTTGAAGAATGTGTGGAAGTCGAGAACATTATATCGGAAAGCAAAAATGGGTATGTTTGAAGGAATAGTGGTTCCAACAATGTTGTATGGTTGCGAGACGTGGGCTATGGATAGAGTTGTGCGGAGGAGGATGGATGTGCTGGAAATGAGATGTTTGAGGACAATGTGTGATGTGAGGTGGTTTGATCGAGTAAGTAACGTAAGGGTAAGAGAGATGTGTGGAAATAAAAAGAGTGTGGTTGAGAGAGCAGAAGAGGGTGTTTTGAAATGGTTTGGGCACATGGAGAGAATGAGTGAGGAAAGATTGACCAAGAGGATATATGTGTCGGAGGTGGAGGGAACGAGGAGAAGTGGGAGACCAAATTGGAGGTGGAAAGATGGAGTGAAAAAGATTTCGTGTGATCGGGGCCAGAACATGCAGGAGGGTGAAAGGAGGGCAAGGAATAGAGTGAATTGTATCGTTGTGGTATACCGGTGTTGACGTGCTGTTAGTGGGTTGAATCAGGGCATGTGAAGCGTCTGGGGTAAACCATGGAAAGCTGTGTAGGTATGTATATTTGCGTGTGTGGACGTATGTATATACATGTGTATGAGGGTGGGTTGGGCCATTTCTTTCGTCTGTTTCCTTGCGCTACCTCGCAAACGCGGGAGACAGCGACAAAGCAAAAGAAAAAAAATGCATATATATATATATATATATATATATATATATATATATATATATATATATATATATATATATATATATATATATATATTATCCCTGGGGTAGGGGAGAAAGAATACTTCCCACGTATTCCCTGCGTGTCGTAGAAGGCGACTAAAAGGGAAGGGAGCTGGGGGCTGGAAATCTTCCCCTCTCGTTTTTTTTTATTTCTCCAAATGAAGGAACAGGGAAAGAAGCCAGGTGAGGATATTCCCTCAAAGGCCCAGTCCTCTGTTCTTAGCGCTACCTCGCTAATGCGGGAAATGGCGAATAGTATGAAAAGAAAAAAAGAATTATATATATATATATATATATATATATATATATATATATATATATATATATATATATATATATATATGTATACATATAAAGATATGCACATATATACACATGTAAAAAATTCATATTTGCTGCCTTTATTCATTCGCGTCACCATCTCGCCAAGCACGAAACGACAACCCCCTTCCCTCTCATTCGCGCGAGATAGTGTTACGAAAAGAAAGCAAATGCCACATTCGTTGACGCTTACTCTCTAGCTCTCATGTATAATGCACTCAAACCACAGCTCCCTTTCTACCTCTAGGCACCACAAAACTTTCCATGGTTTGCACTAGACGCTTAACATTCAATTACTGGTTCAATCCAATGAAAGCATGTAACCCCCGGTATACCACATCGTTCCAATTCACTACATTCCTTGCACGCCTTTCATCCTCCTTTATGCTCAGGCTCCGATTGCTCAAAATCTGTCTCACTTCATCTTTCCACCTCCAATTTGGTTTCCCACTTCTTGTTTCCTCCACCTCTGACACTTATATCTTCTTGGTCAATCTTTCCTCACTCATTCTCTCCACCTGACCAAACCATTTCAAAACACCATCTTTTGCTCTCTCAACCACACTCTTTTCTTTTACCACACATCTCTCTTACCCTTTCATTACTTACTCGATCAAACCACCTAACACCACATATTGTCCTCAAACATTTCACTTCCAAACTCTATAGCCCACGCCTCGCAACTATATAACATTATTGGAACCACTATTCCTTCAAACTTAACCCTTTTTGCTTTCTAAGATAATGTTTTCGCCTTCCACACATTTTTCAACGCTCCCAGAACTTTCGCCCCCTTCCCCATCCAGTGACTCATTTCCGCTTCCATGGTTCCATCTGCTTCCAAATCCACTTCCACATATCTAAAACACTTCACTTCCTCCAGTTTTTCTCCATTCAAACTTACCTCCCAATTGACTTGTCCCTCAACCCTACTGTACCTAATAACCTTGCTCTTATTCACATTTACTCTCAGCTTTCTTTTTTCACACACTATACCAAAAACTCAGTCACCAGCTTCTAGAGTTACTTACCCGAATCAGCCACCAGCGTTGTATCATCAGCGAGCAACTCACTCACTTCCCAAGCTCTCTCATCCACAATAGACTGCATACTTGCCCCTCTCTCCAACACTCTTGTATTCCCCTCCCTAACAACCTCTATCCATAAACAAATTAAACAAACATAGAGACATTACACACCCCTGCGGCAGACCGACATTCACTGAGAACCAATTACTTTCCTCTCTTCGTACTCGTACATATGCCTTGCGTCCTACATAAAAACTTTTCACTGCTTCTAGCAACTTACCTCCCACACCAATCCTCCGGTACTTCACCATGAGCCATACATACATTGAATATCCGTACCATGCAAACAACATAACGGTCATCCTCTTTTCTAATAAATTATAAATAAATAATAAATAAACGTTATGCCATCCAAACCCGCTGCCTTTCAGGCTTTAATCTTCCAGAAAGCTTTCACTACCTCTTCTCTGTTTACCAAAACATTCTTCTTCATCCTCTCACTTCGCACACAACCCCGACCAAAACACCCGATATCTGCCACACTGGCATCAAACACATTCAACAAACCTTCAAAACGTTCACTCGATCTCCTACCCTGCATGTCGTAGAAGACGACGAAAGTGGGCGGGAGTGGGAACCCCCCACCCCTCTCTTTATATTTAAATTTCTAAAATTGAAGCAGAAGGAGTCAAACGGAGATTGTTCATCCTCCTGGAAGGCTCAGACTGAGATATCAAAATGTATATGAATGTAACCAAGATGAGAGAAAGGAGAGATAAGTAGTTTGTTTGAGGAAAGGAACATACGTATTTTGGCAATGAGTGAAACGAAGCTCAAGGGTAAATGGGAAGAGTGGTTGAGGAATGTCTTGGGATCAAAGTCAGTGGTTGGTGAGTGGACAAGAGCAAGGGAAGGAGCAGTACTACTTCAGAAGCAGTTGTGGGAGTATGTAATAGGGTGCAAGAAAGTGAATTCTAGATAGATGTGGGTAAAACTGAAAGTGGATAGAGAGGGATAGGTGATTATTACGCCTATGCCAATGGCCAGTTTTATCCATACCTTTGACCAAGTTCTTCATCAGCCCGAGTTTAATGTGCAAAGGAGGCAGAAAACTTTTCCGAAGATCAACAAGAGAAGAGTTAATGACATTCTTCTTCATTGGCGTCAGTGATGTTCGTTGTGGCCAGATTTTTCTTACATAATTTTTTTGTCCCGGCGTTCCATTCACAGAGGAAACAACAGAACTTTGTGTAAACAAGTTGCATTCTGAGTTAAAGTGCCGTAACCTATAGGTCACCACATACATTCCATTCAAAGTACCCATACTTGGTTTTTCCAAAAGGAGCTTCATGTTATCATGCGATTCCTTCATGTTAGCTGAGAGAGCCAGAAGAAGGAAGGGGAACCTATTTCCGTTGTGGAGTAGAACCTCTCTTAAGCTTACTTTCGACGAGTCAGTAAACAAGCGCCACTCATCTATGTTATGTTCGTGGCCAAGTGAATCCGTAGCAGAACGAACATATTTGCAAAACACCAGACCATCGTCAAGGGAGAAAAATTCTTTGAGAAATCGCGTACGAGATCATTAAGATCTTCTTGACTCAGGACATGTTTCTTGGAGGCTCAGGCACAGGGTGGGTATTCCTGACTGTGAGGTACTGACCTCATAGCAGATGGTATATTCGGATATTTAACAGTATATATGATCTTTGGGCCTTCTCCAAACCATAGGAATGGCAAAAGGCATGCAGCGTGAACCTTTTGACCCTGAGTCATGTGACACAACAAATATGGAGACCCACTTTACAACCAAGGTCATACAGTATTTTTTGATGAGGGGTGTGAAAGAATGTTTTTTGTGATATGAATGTCAGTTCACCGCATATGTAGCAGGAAGAAATCGGACTAATTGCAGTTTCTCTGCATTATAATGGTGGATGGGGTATCAGTACTACACTTGAATACAGATAAGCACAATCTGTCATCAGAATGGAAAAGACACCGTTCACAAATTGAGTTCTAGTCTGCAACTGGCAGAGAAAGGCTACTCATCAAATATGAATGGGTTAGATATCATATTCTAATATGAACAATGTAGATATTATCAACAAGCTTAATCATATTCACTTAAATTTTGAATTCAAACTTGTAAGTTTTGAAGGCTCATTCTTCTTCACTAAATCTCTAATTTATCACCTCTAAGAACGTTTGGTTGATGTCTTGGATGATCTTGATTAACCTGTTTCAAATTACTTGAACTGATAAAATTATGTATAAGAGACTGTGAATTTCAATTTAATTGAGAATGTTATGCTCAGAAATTGGGGATGGTGATGAGAAACCCTATTTCTCAAATATTAAGTAATATTTACGTGGAATTCTTTGAAACAAAATTACTTGAGGATATCTTAACTTTTACGGTAATTTGTTGTAGGAAAGTATGCGATGTTCTACGTGCTTCCACAAGCAACGAAACTTTACAAACATTTCTCCCTTTACTTGATTTAGTATTTTCTATCAACTTGACTGTGGAAGTGAGAATAATCATATGTTACCATTTTTGAAATGCATAATCAATCAGGATAGAAACATGTTTAAGTTTAGCATATATATATATATATATATATATATATATATATATATATATACATATATATATATATATATATATATATATATATATATATATATATATATATATATATATATATATATATATATATATTTATTTATTTTATATTTATTATACTTTGTCGCTGTCTCCCGCGTTTGCGAGGTAGCGCAAGGAAACAGACGAAAGAAATGCCCCCCCCCCCCCATACACATGCATATACACACGTCCACACACGCAAATATACATACCTACATAGCTTTCCATGGTTTACCCCAGACGCTTCACATGCCTTGATTCAATCCACTGACAGCACGTCAACCCCGGTATACCACATCGCTCCAATTCACTCTATTCCTTGCCCTCCTTTCACCCTCCTGCATGTTCAGGCCCCGATCACACAAAATCTTTTTCACTCCATCTTTCCACCTGCAATTTGGTCTCCCTCTTCTCCTCGTTCCCTCCACCTCCGACACATATATCCTCTTGGTCAATCTTTCCTCACTCATTCTCTCCATGTGCCCAAACCACTTCAAAACACCCTCTTCTGCTCTCTCAACCACGCTCTTTTTATTTCCACACATCTCTCTTACCCTTACGTTACTCACGCGATCAAACCACCTCACACCACACATTGTCCTCAAACATCTCATTTCCAGCACATCCATCCTCCTGCGCACAACTCTATCCATAGCCCACGCCTCGCAACCATACAACATTGTTGGAACCACTATTCCTTCAAACATACCCATTTTTGCTTTCCGAGATAATGTTCTCGACTACACACATTCTTCAAGGCCCCCAGAATTTTCGCCCCCTCCCCCAACCTATGATCCACTTCCGCTTCCATGGTTCCATCCGCTGCCAGATCCACTCCCAGATATCTAAAACACTTCACTTCCTCCAGTTTTTCTCCATTCAAATTCACCTCCCAATTGACTTGACCCTCAACCCTACTGTACCTAATAACCTTGCTCTTATTCACATTTACTCTTAACTTTCTTCTTCCACACACCTTACCAAACTCAGTCACCAGCTTCTGCAGTTTCTCACATGAATCAGCCACCAGCGCTGTATCATCAGCGAACAACAACTGACTCACTTCCCAAGCTCTCTCATCCCCAACAGACTTCATACTTGCCCCTCTTTCCAAAACTCTTGCATTTACCTCCCTAACAACCCCATCCATAAACAAATTAAACAACCATGGAGACATCACACACCCCTGCCGCAAACCTACATTCACTGAGAACCAATCACTTTCCTCTCTTCCTACACGTACACATGCCTTACATCCTCGATAAAAACTTTTCACTGCTTCTAACAACTTTCCTCCCACACCATATATTCTTAATACCTTCCACAGAGCATCTCTATCAACTCTATCATATGCCTTCTCCAGATCCATAAATGCTACATACAAATCCATTTGCTTTTCTAAGTATTTCTCACATACATTCTTCAAAGCAAACACCTGATCCACACATCCTCTACCACTTCTGAAACCACACTGCTCTTCCCCAATCTGATGCTCTGTACATGCCTTCACCCTCTCAATCAATACCCTCCCATATAATTTACCAGGGATACTCAACAAACTTATACCTCTGTAATTTGAGCACTCACTCTTATCCCCTTTGCCTTTGTACAATATATATATATATATATATATATATATATATATATATATATATATATATATATATATATATATATATATATATATATATATATATATATATATATATATATATATATATATATATTAATACTATTCGCCATTTCCCGCGTTAGCGAGGTAGTGTTAAGAACAGAGGACTGGGCCTTTTTTGGAATATCCTCACCTGGCCCCCTCTGTTCCTTCTTTTCGAAAATTAAAAAAGAAAACGAGAGGGGAGGATTTCCAGCCCCCCGCTCCCTCCCCTTTTAGTCGCCTTTACGACACGCAGGGAATACGTGTGAAGTATTCTTTCTCCCTTTTCCCCTATATATATATATATATATATATATATATATATATATATATATATATATATATATATATATTGCTTTGTCACTGTCTCCCGCATTTGCAAGGTAGCGCAAGGAAACACTCGAAAGAAATGGCCCAACCCACCCCCATACACATGTATATACATACGTCCACACACGCAAATTACCTACCTACAAATACCTACACAGCTTTCCATGGTTTACCCCAGACGCTTCACATGCCCTGATTCAATCCACTGACAGCACGTCAACCCCGGTATACCACATCGATCCAATTCACTCTATTCCTTGCCCTCCTTTCACCCTCCTGCATGTTCTGGCCCCGATCACACAAAATCTTTTTCACTCCATCTTTCCACCTCCAATTTGGTCTCCCACTTCTCCTCGTTCCCTCCACCTCCGACACTTATATCCTCTTGGTCAATCTTTCCTCACTCATTCTCTCCATGTGACCAAACCATTTCAAAACACCCTCTTCTGCTCTCTCAACCACGCTCTTTTTATTTCCACACATCTCTCTTACCCTTACGTTACTTACTCGATCAAACCACCTCACACCACACATTGACCTCAAACATCTCATTTCCAGCACATCCATCCTCCTGCGCACAACTCTATCCATAGCCCACGCCTCGCAACCATACAACATTGTTGGAACCACTATTCCTTCAAACATACCCATTTTTGCTTTCCGAGATAATGTTCTCGACTTCCACACATTCTTCAAGGCTCCCAGGATTTTCGCCCCCCTCCCCCACCCTATGATCCACTTCCGCTTCCATGGTTCCATCCGCTGCCAGATCCACTCCCAGATATCTAAAACACTTTACTTCCTCCAGTTTTTCTCCATTCAAACTTACCTCCCAATTGACTTGACCCTCAACCCTACTGTACCTAATAACCTTGCTCTTATTCACATTTACTCTTAACTTTCTTCTTTCACACACTTTACCAAACTCAGTCACCAGCTTCTGCAGTTTCTCACATGAATCAGCCACCAGCGCTGTATCATCAGCGAACAACAACTGACTCACTTCCCAAGCTCTCTCATCCCCAACAGACTTCATACTTGCCCCTCTTTCCAAAACTCTTGCATTCACCTCCCTAACAAGCCCATCCATAAACAAATTAAACAACCGTGGAGACATTACACACCCCTGCCGCAAACCTACATTCACTGAGAAAAAATCACTTTCCTCTCTTCCTACACGTACACATGCCTTACATCCTCGATAAAAACTTTTCACTGCTTCTAACAACTTGCCTCCCACACCATATATTCTTAATACCTTCCACAGAGCATCTCTATCAACTCTATCATATGCCTTCTCCAGATCCATAAATGCTACATACAAATCCATTTGCTTTTCTAAGTTTTTTTTTTTTTTTTTTAAACTTCGCCATTTCCCGCGTTAGCGAGGTAGCGCTAAGAACAGAGGACTGGGCCTTTGAGGGAACATCCTAACCTGGCCCCCTTCTCTGTTCCTTCTTTTGGAAAAAAAAAAAAGAGAGGGGAGGATTTCCAGCCACCCGCTCCCTCCCCTTTTAGTCGCCTTCTACGACACGCAGGGAATACGTGGGAAGTATTCTTTCTCCCCTAACCCCAGGGATAATATATATATATATATATATATATATATATATATATATATATATATATATATATATATATATATATATATACATATAGTTTTCCTCAATTTTATCTGAGGTAGACAAGTACCTTCTGATCGAGCTAGCCTAAGCAAGAGCATATTGTCCTGACACTAAGTCATGGTGTTAGAGTAACACATAGAGCATGATGCCTAATTTGTAATATATTTCACGTTTTCTTCCTTAGCAAGCTACCTCTGCCAGAACAGTATTAATTGTGCTATCATCAGTAATCTGTACAGGGCGACTGAAAAACCAAAATTGCGACAATGCTTCTGTTGCAAACAACTCCGACTCACTGGATACAAAAAGATTCTTCTTAGTAATGATATTTCAATTACTATTCAGGTACAAGTCTATCTGGGAGGGCATAGTTCATCAAAATAAAACTCTAAAACTATTTTTACCCTTAAAAAATTAAGTAAGATCATAAAAGATCCCTATCTATCAAATACTGATAAAAATGTCCCAGCGATGAATCAATGGAAAGGCAGTAATGAAGTAACATCCACCAAAATAGGTATAAAAAGTAAGAAAAGTTCTTAAAAAAATAAGAAATTTTGAAGAAATATAGTCTGGTTTATATATATCAATATAAGCCATTCAGTAAAATGAAATCTAGCTATAGCCAGCTTGATAAGCCTGCCTGCAGATTTTATCACTGGGGATAATGTGGACACCATGGATGGACAGACGGACAGCGGACACATGGATGCCAAAGGTATCACTAAGTAGAGTTTACAAGTTATGCTCAATAAAAATACTAATTGTAAAAAAATTAGGAGGGTCGTAAAAGAACAGCATGAAACTTTAATACATCATTTTCCGCGGGTCTGAGAGAAACAGTCACAAGAGTGAAAAGAGTGATATGTTGCTCTGTAGAATTAATGCTGCCTTCAGTTTTCCATTTAAGTATTAAAGAACTAACTCCACTTCCTTTTCTATGCTCTATATCTTTTCTAAGTATTTCTCACATACATTCTCCAAAGCAAACACCTGATCCACACATCCTCTACCACTTCTGAAACCACACTGCTCTTCCCCAATCTGATGCTCTGTACATGCCTTCACCCTCTCAATCAATACCCTCCCATATAATTTACCAGGAATACTCAAGAAACTTATACCTCTGAAATTTGAGCACTCACTCTTATCCCCTTTGCCTTTGTACAATGGCACTATGCACGCATTCCGCCAATCCTCAGGCACCTCACCATGAGTCATACATACATTAAATAACCTTACCAACCATTCAATAATACAGTCGACCCCTTTTTAAATAAATTCCACTGCAACACCATCCAAACCTGCTGCCTTGCCGGCTTTCATCTTCCGCAAAGCTTTTACTACCTCTTCTCTGTTTACCAAATCATTTTCCCTAACTCTCTCACTTTTCACACCACCTCGACGAAAACACCCTATATCTGCCACTCTATCATCAAACACATTCAACAAACCTTCAAAATACTCACTCCATCTCCATCTCACATCACCACTACTTGTTATCACCTCCCCATTTGCGCCCTTCACTGAAGTTCCCATTTGCTCCCTTGTCTTACGCACTTTATTTACCTCCTTCCAGAACATCTTTTTATTCTCCCTAAAATTTAATGATATTCTCTCACCCCAATTCTCATTTGCCCTCTTTTTCACCTCTTGCACCTTTCTCTTGACCTCCTGTCTCTTTCTTTTATACATCTCCCACTCAATTGCATTTTTTCTCTGCAAAAATCGTCCAAATGCCTCTCTCTTCTCTTTCACTAATAATCTTACTTCTTCATCCCACCACTCACTACCCTTTCTAATCAACCCACCTCCCACTCTTCTCATGCCACAAGCATCTTTTGCGCAATCCATCACTGATTCCCTAAATACATCCCATTCCTCCCCCACTCCCCTTACTTCCATTGTTCTCACCTTTTTCCATTCTGTACTCAGTCTCTCCTGGTACTTCCTCACACAAGTCTCCTTCCCAAGCTCACTTACTCTCACCACCCTCTTCACCCCAACATTCACTCTTCTTTTCTGAAAACCCATACAAATCTTCACCTTAGCCTCCACAAGAAAATGATCAGACATCCCTCCAGTTGCACCTCTCAACAGATTAACATCCAAAAGTCTCTCTTTCGCGCGCCTGTCAATTAACACGTAATCCAATAACGCTCTCTGGCCATCTCTCCTACTTACATACGTATACTTATGTATATCTCGCTTTTTAAACCAGGTATTCCCAATCACCAGTCCTTTTTCAGCACATAAATCTACAAGCTCTTCACCATTTCCATTTACAACACTGAACACCCCATGTATACCACTTATTCCCTCAACTGCCACATTACTCACCTTTGCATTCAAATCACCCATCACTATAACCCGGTCTCGTGCATCAAAACCACTAACACACTCATTCAGCTGCTCCCAAAACACTTGCCTCTCATGATCTTTCTTCTCATGCCCAGGTGCATATGCACCAATAATCACCCATCTCTCTCCATCAACTTTCAGTTTTACCCATATTAATCGAGAATTTACTTTCTTACATTCTATAACATACTCCCACCACTCCTGTTTCAGGAGTACTGCTACTCCTTCCCTTGCTATTGTCCTCTCACTAACCCCTGACTTTACTCCCAAGACATTCCCAAACCACTCTTCCCCTTTACCCATGAGCTTCGTTTCACTCAGAGCCAAAACATCCAGGTTCCTTTCCTCAAACATACTACCTATCTCTCCTTTTTTCACATCTTGGTTACATCCACACACTTTAGACACCCCAGTCTGAGCCTTCGAGGAGGATGAGCACTCCCCGCGTGACTCCTTCTGTTTCCCATTTTAGAAAGTTAGAAAAAAATACAAGGAGGGGAGGATTTCTGGCCCCCCGCTCCCGTCCCGTCTAGTCGCCTTCTACGACACGCGAGGAACGCGTGGGAAGTATTCTTTCACCCCCATCCCCAGGGATAATATACATATATATGCATATATATATATACATACACATACATACGCACATAGACACACATACACACATATACATATATATACATATAAAAAAAATGTAAGAAATAATTTAGAAAACTGAAACTTCTAGCTTGAAATGAAATGAAAAAAAATGAATGTCACATAATGGTTCAACCTCTGGCTATGGAAAAGGGAAATGTATAATTTATTTACATAAACGTCAATAGTAGTTTTCATCAATTTAACCACTGTATCATACTGCCTGGTCCACTTCTCTTATCATGAAACAGGAATATTGGCTTATGATGTTTCTCAATTTTCTTCATTACACAAAGTACAACCATATCTTGGATACATGAGGGTAGGTAGTTGGTCATCCGCCATAATAAAGCCTTGACAGACCAAAAATTTATCTGGACCTCAATTTTTCCAGTACATTTATGGAAAACACCTTTTTGCTTTCCATCTCTATCACTTTGAAAAAAGAATAAGCTTCAATGTCTAAGCTACATTTTTTTTCCAATTTCACTATTTTCTTGTTAGAGCACCATGTATGAAAACTATCACGGGGGCTGTACGAGTGCCAGGTCTTCACCAAGCCTATACGAGCCTACCTCATTAGCCTGGCTGTTGTAGATCCAGCCATGGTCACAGCTTAAGCGTCGCGTCATGAGAAGAACCATCATAATGGAGTTGCACGGACTGTGATCCTTGCTGTGGTTACAAGAATGTTCTTCCGCCCACCAGTGATGCTACTACGTTTGTGAATCAAGAACCATTGCAACACAAACCTCGCCAGGTGGTAGAGTGTCCCGCAGTGTATCGAGACAGACTTCCCCAGAACTTTTTTAAAGGGGAAGTAAATGATTATAGTTGTGTTAATGGAGTGATATATATATATATATATATATATATATATATATATATATATATATATATATATATATATATATATATATATATATATATATATATATATATATATATATATATATATATATATATATATATATATATATATATATATATATATATATATATATATATATATATATATATATATATATATATATATATATATATATATATATATATATATATATATGTAGAGTGGCAGATATAGGGTGTTTTGGTCGAGGTGGTGTGCAAAGTGAGAGGGTTAGGGAAAATGATTTGGTAATCAGAGAAGAGGTAGTGAAAGCTTTGCGGAAGATGAAAGCCGGCAAGGCAGCAGGTTTGGATGGTATTGCAGTGGAATTTATTAAAAAAGGGGGTGACTGTATTGTTGACTGGTTGGTAAGGTTATTTAATGTATGTATGACTCATGGTGAGGTGCCTGAGGACTGGCGGAAAGCGTGCATAGTGCCATTGTACAAAGGCAAAGGGGTTAAGAGTGAGTGCTCAAATTACAGAGGTATAAGTTTGTTGAGTATTCCTGGTAAATTATATGGGAGGGTATTGATTGAGAGGGTGAAGGCATGTACAGAGCATCAGATTGGGGAAGAGCAGTGTGGTTTCAGAAGTGGTAGAGGATGTGTGGATCAGGTGTTTGTTTTGAAGAATGTATGTGAGAAATACTTAGAAAAGCAAATGGATTTGTATGTAGCATTTATGGATCTGGAGAAGGCATATGATAGAGTTCATAGAGATGCTCTGTGGAAGGTATTAAGAATATATGGTGTGGGAGGAAAGTTGTTAGAAGCAGTGAAAAGTTTTTATCGAGGATGCAAGGCATGTGTAGGTGTAGGAAGAGAGGAAAGTGATTGGTTCTCAGTGAATGTAGGTTTGCTGCAGGGGTGTGTGATGTCTCCATGGTTGTTTAATTTGTTTATGGATGGGGTTGTTAGGGAGGTAAATGCAAGAGTTTTGGAAAGAGGGGCAAGTATGAAGTCTGTTGGGGATGAGAGAGCTTGGGAAGTGAGTCAGTTGTTGTTCGCTGATGATACAGCGCTGGTGGCTGATTCATGTGAGAAACTGCAGAAGCTGGTGACTGAGTTTGGTAAAGTGTGTGAAAGAAGAAAGTTAAGAGTAAATGTGAATAAGAGCAAGGTTATTAGGTACAGTAGGGTTGAGGGTCAAGTCAATTGGGAGGTGAGTTTGAATGGAGAAAACTGGAGGAAGTGAAGTGTTTTAGATATCTGGGAGTGGATCTGGCAGCGGATGGAACCATGGAAGCGGAAGTGGATCATAGGGTGGGGGAGGGGGCGAAAATTCTGGGAGCCTTGAAGAATGTGTGGAAGTCGAGAACATTATCTCGGAAAGCAAAAATGGGTATGTTTGAAGGAATAGTGGTTCCAACAATGTTGTATGGTTGCGAGGCGTGGGCTATGGATAGAGTTGTGCGCAGGAGGATGGATGTGCTGGAAATGAGATGTTTGAGGACAATGTGTGGTGTGAGGTGGTTTGATCGAGTGAGTAACGTAAGGGTAAGAGAGATGTGTGGAAATGAAAAGAGCGTGGTTGAGAGAGCAGAAGAGGGTGTTTTGAAGTGGTTTGGGCACATGGAGAGGATGAGTGAGGAAAGATTGACCAAGAGGATATATGTGTCGGAGGTGGAGGGAACGAGGAGAAGAGGGAGACCAAATTGGAGGTGGAAAGATGGAGTGAAAAAGATTTTGTGTGATCGGGGCCTGAACATGCAGGAGGGTGAAAGGAGGGCAAGGAATAGAGTGAATTGGAGTGATGTGGTATACCGGGGTTGACGTGCTGTCAGTGGATTGAATCAAGGCATGTGAAGCGTCTGGGGTAAACCATGGAAAGCTGTGTAGGTATGTATATTTGCGTGTGTGGACGTATGTATATACATGTGTATGGGGGGGGGGTTGGGCCATTTCTTTCGTCTGTTTCCTTGCGCTACCTCGCAAACGCGGGAGACAGCGACAAAGTATAATAATAAATAAATGAATATATATATATATATATATATATATATATATATATATATATATATATATATATATATATATATATATATATATATATATATATATATATATATATATATATATATATATATATATTTCTTTTTTTTTATTTTGTCGCTGTCTCCCGCGTTTGCGATGTAGCACAAGGAAACAGACGAAATAAATGGCCCAACCCACCCCCATACACATGTATATACATACGCCCACACACACAAATATACATACCTATACAGCTTTCCATGGTTTACCCCAGACGCTTTACATGCCCTGATTCAATCCACTGACAGCACGTCAACCCCCGGTATACCACATCGATCCAATTCACTCTATTCCTTGCCCTCTTTTCACCCTCCTGCATGTTCAGGCCCCGATCACACAAAATCTTTTTCACTCCATCTTTCCACCTCCAATTTGGTCTCCCTCTTCTCCTCGTTCCCTCCACCTCCGACACATATATCCTCTTGGTCAACCTTTCCTCACTCATTCTCTCCATGTGCCCATACCATTTCAAAACACACTCTTCTGCTCTCTCAATCACGCTCTTTTTATTTCCACACATCTCTCTTACCCTTATGTTACTTACTCGATCAAACCACCTCACACCACACATTGTCCTCAAACATCTCATTTCCAGCACATCCATCCTCCTGCGCACAACTCTATCCATAGCCCACGCCTCGCAGCCATACAACATTGTTGGAACCACTATTCCTTCAAACATAGCCATTTTTGCTTTCCGAGATAATGTTCTCGACTTCCACACATTCTTCAAGGCTCCCAGGATTTTCGCCCCCTCCCCCCCCTCTGATCCACTTCCGCTTCCATGGTTCCATCCGCTGCCAGATCCACTCCCAGATATCTAAAACACTTTACTTCCTACAGTTTTTCTCCATTCAAACTTACCTCCCAATTGACTTGACCCTCAACCCCACTGTACCTAATAACCTTGCTCTTATTCACATTTACTCTTAACTTTCTTCTTTCACACACTTTACCAAACTCAGTCACCAGCTTCTGCAGTTTCTCACATGAATCAGCCACCAGCGCTGTATCATCAGCGAACAACAACTGACTCACTTCCCAAGCTCTCTCATCCCCAACAGACTTCATACTTGCCCCTCTTTCCAAAACTCTTGCATTTACCTCCCTAACAACCCCATCCATAAAAAATTAAACAACCATGGAGACATCACACATCCCTGCCGCAAACATACATTCACTGAGAACCAATCACTTTCCTCTCTTCCTACACCTACACATGCCTTACATCCTCGATAAAAACTTTTCACTGCATCTAACAACTTGCCTCCCACACCATATATTCTTAATACCTTTCACAGAGCATCTCTATGAACTCTATCATATGCCTTCTCCAGATACATAAATGCTACATACAAATCCATTTGCTTTTCGACGTATTTCTCACATACATTCTTCAAAGCAAACACCTGATCCACACATCCTCTACCACTTCTGAAACCACACTGCTCTTCCCCAATCTGATGCTCTGTACACAACAACTGACTCACTTCCCAAGCTCTCTCATCCCCAACAGACTTCATACTTGCCCCTCTTTCCAAAACTCTTGCATTCACCTCCCTAACAACCCCATCCATAAACAAATTAAACAACGGTTGAGACATCACACACCCCTGCCGCAAACCTACATTCACTGAGAACCAATCACTTTCCTCTCTTCCTACACGTACACATGCCTTACATCCTCGATAAAAACATTCCTCACGTGTCGTAGAAGGCGACTAGAAGGGACGGGAGCGGGGGGCCAGAAATCCTCCCCTCCTTGTATTTTAACTTTCTAAAAATGGGAAACAGAAGGAGTCACGCGGGGAGTGCTCATCCTCCTCGTAGACTCAGATTGGGGTGTCTAAATGTGTGTGGATGTAACCAAGATGTGAAAAAAGGAGAGATAGATAGTATGTTTGAGGAAAGGAACCTGGATGTTTTGGCTCTGAGTGAAACGAAGCTCAAGGGTAAAGGGGAAGAGTGGTTTGGGAATGTCTTGGGAGTAAAGTCAGGGGTTAGTGAGAGGACAAGAGCAAGGGTAGCAGTACTCCTGAAACAGGAGTTGTGGGAGTATGTGATAGAATGTAAGAAAGTAAATTCTCGATTGATATGGGCAAAACTGAAAGTTGATAGAGAGAGATGGGTGATTATTGGTGCATATGCACCTGGGCATGAGAAGAAAGATCATGAGAGGCAAGTGTTTTGGGAGCAGCTGAATGAGTGTGTTAGTGGTTTTGATGCAAAGACCGGGTTATAGTGATGGGTGATTTGAATGCAAAGGTGAGTAATGTGGCAGTTGAGGGAATAATTGTTATACATGAGGTGTTCAGTGTTGTAAATGGAAATGGCGAAGAGTTTGTAGATTTATGTGCTGAAAAAGGACTGGTGATTGGGAATACCTGGTTTATAAAGCGAGATATACATAAGTATAAGTATGTAAGTAGAAGAGATGGCCAAAGAGCGTTATTGGATTACGTGTTAATTGACAGGCGCGCGAAAGAGAGACTTTTGGACGGTAATGTGCTGAGAGGTGCAACTGGAGGGATGTCTGATCATTATCTTGTGGAGGCTAAGGTGTAGATTTGTATGGGTTTTCAGAAAATAAGAGTGAATGTTGGGATGAAGAGGGTGGTGAGAGTAAGTGAACTTGGGAAGGAGACTTGTGTGAGGAAGTACCAGGAGAGACTGAGTACAGAATGGAAAAAGGTGAGAACAATGGAAGTAAGGGGAGTGGGGGAGGAATGGGATGTATTTAGGGAATCAGTGATGGATTGCGCAAAAGATGCTTGTGGCATGAGAAGCGTGGGAGGTGAGTTGATTAGAAAGAGTAGTGAGTGGTGGGATGAAGAAGTAAGATTATTAGTGAAAGAGAAGAGAGAGGCATTTGGACGATTTTTGCAGGCAAAAATGCAATTGAGTGGGAGATATATAAAAGAAAGAGACAGGAGGTCAAGAGAAAGGTGCAAGAGGTGAAAAAGAGGGCAAATGAGAGTTGGGGTGAGAGAGTATCATTAAATTTTAGGGAGAATAAAAAGATGTTCTGGAAGGAGGTAAATAAAGTGCGTAAGACTAGGGAGCAAATGGGACTTCAGTGAAGGGCGCAAATGGGGAGGTGAAAACAAGTAGTGGTGATGTGAGATGGAGATGGAGTGAGTATTTTGAAGGTTTGTTGAATGTGTTTGATGATAGAGTGGCAGATATAGGGTGTTTTGGTCGAGGTGGTGTGCAAAGTGAGAGGGTTAGGGAAAATGATTTGGTAAACAGAGAAGAGGTAGTAAAAGCTTTGTGGAAGATGAAAGCCGGCAAGGCAGCAGGTTTGGTTGGATGGTATTGCAGTGTAATTTATTAAAAAAGGGGGTGACTGTATTACTGACTGGTTGGTAAGGTTATTTAATGTATATATGACTCATGGGGAGGTGCCTGAGGATTGGCGGAATGCGTGCATAGTGCCATTGTACAAAGGGAAATGGGATAAGAGTGAGTGCTCAAATTACAGAGGTATAAGTTTGTTGAGTATTCCTGGTAAATTATATGGGAGGGTATTGGTTGAGAGGGTGAAGGCATGTACAGATCATCATATTGGGGAAGAGCAGTGTGGTTTCAGAAGTGGTAGAGGATGTGTGGATCAGGTGTTTGCTTTGAAGAATGTATGTGAGAAATACTTAGAAAAGCAAATGGATTTGTATGTAGCATTTATGGATCTGGAGAAGGCATATGATAGGGTTGATAGAGATGCTCTGTGGAAGGTATTAAGAATATATGGTGTGGGAGGCAAGTTGTTAGAAGCAGTGAAAAGTTTTTATCGAGGATGTAAGGCATGTGTACGTGTAGGAAGAGAGGAAAGTGATTGGTTCTCAGTGAATATAGGTTTGCGGCAGGGGTGTGTGATGTCTCCATGGTTGTTTAATTTGTTTATGGATGGGGTTGTTAGGGAGGTGAATACAAGAGTTTTGGAAAGAGGGGCAAGTATGAAGTCTGTTGTGGATGAGAGAGCTTGGGAAGTGAGTCAGTTGTTGTTCGCTGATGACACAGCGCTGGTGGCTGATTCATGTGAGAAACTGCAGAAGCTGGTGACTGAGTTTGGTAAAGTGTGTGAAAGAAGAAAGTTAAGAGTAAATGTGAATAAGAGCAAGGTAATTAGGTACAGTAGGGATGAGGGTCAAGTCAATTGGGAGGTAAGTTTGAATGGAGAAAAACTGGAGGAAGTAATGTGTTTTAGATATCTGGGAGTGGATCTGGCAGCGGATGGAACCATGGAAGCGGAAGTGAATCATAGTTTGGGGGAGGTGGCAAAAATCCTGAGAGCCTTAAAGAATGTGTGGAAGTCGAGAACATTATCTCGGAAAGCAAAAATGGGTATGTTTGAAGGAATAGTGGTTCCAACAATGTTGTATGGTTGCAAGGCGTGGGCTATGGATAGAGTTGTGCGCAGGAGGGTGGATGTGCTGGAAGTGAGATGTTTGAGGACAATATGTGGTGTGAGGTGGTTTGATCGAGTAAGTTATGTAAGGGTAAGAGAGATGTGTGGAAATAAAAAGAGCGTGGCTGAGAGAGCAGAAGAGGGTGTTTTGAAATGGTATGTGCACATGGAGAGAATGAGTGAGGAAAGATTGACCAAGAGGATATATGTGTCGGAGGTGGAGGAAACGAGGAGAAGTGGGAGACCAAATTGGAGGTGGAAAGATGGAGTGAAAAAGATTTTGTGTGATCGGGGCCTGAACTTGCAGGAGGGTGAAAGACGTGCAAGGAATTGAGTGAATTGGATCGATGAGGTATACCGGGGTTGACGTGCTGTAAGTGGATTGAATCAGGGCATGTGAAGCGTCTGGGGTAAACCATGGAAAGTTGTGTGGGGCCTGGATGTGGAAAGACAGCTGTTGTTTCGGGCATTATTGCATGACAGCTAGGGACTGAGTGTGAACAAATGGGGCCTTTGTTGTCTTTTCCTAGTGCTACCTCGCACACATGAGGGGGGAGGGGGATTGTATTCCATGTGTGGCGAGGTGGCGATGGGAACAAATAAAGGCAGACAGTGTGAATTGTGTGCATGGGTATATATGTATGTGTCTGTGTGTGTGTATATATATGTTTACATTGAGATGTATAGGTATGTATATTTGCGTGTGTGGACGTGTATTTATGTACATTGTGTATGGGGGTGGGTTGGGCCATTTCTTTAGTCTGTTTCCTTGCGCTACCTCGCAAACGCGGGAGACAGCGACAAAGCAAAATAAACAATAAATATAAATATAAATATATATAAATATAAATATATATGATATATATATATATATATATATATATATATATATATATATATATATATATATATATATATATATATATATATATATATATATATATATATATATATATATATATATATATATATATATATATATATATATATATATATATATATATATATATATATATATATATCTTATTATTATTATTATTATTACTTTGCTTTGTCGCTGTCTCCCGCGTTTGCGAGGTAGCGCAAGGAAACAGACGAAAGAAATGGCCCAACCCACCCCCATACACATGTATATACATACACGTCCACACACGCAAATATACATACCCATACATCTCAATGTACACATACATATACACACACAGACATATACATATATACACATGCACACAATTCACACTGTCTGCCTTTATTCATTTACATCGCCACCTCGCCACACATGGAATAACATCCCCCTCCCCCCTCATGTGTGCGAGGTATCGCTGGGAAAAGACAACAAAGGCCCCATTCGTTCACACTCAGTCTCTAGTTGTCATGCAATAATGCCCGAAACCACAGCTCCCTTTCCACATCCAGGCCCCACACAACTTTCCATGGTTTACCCCAGACGCTTCACATGCCCTGATTCAATCCATTGACAGCACGTCGACCCCGGTATACCACATGGATCCAATTCACTCTATTCCTTGCCCGGCATTCACCCTCCTGCATGTTGAGGCCCCGACCACTCAAAATCTTTTTCACTCCATCTTTCCACCTCCAGTTTGGTCTCCCACTTCTCCTCGTTCCCTCCACCTCCGACACATATATCGTCTTGGTCAATCTTTCCTCACTCATTCTCTCCATGTGCCCATACCATTTTAAAACACCCTCTTATGCTCTCTCAGCCACGCTCTTCTTATTTCCACACATCTCTCTTACCCTTACATTACTTACTCGATCAAACCACCTCACACCACATATTGTCCTCAAACATCTCATTTCCAGCACATCCACCCTCCTGCGCACAACTCTATCCATAGCCCACGCCTCGCAACCATACAACATTGTTGGAACCACTATTCCTTCAAACATACTCATTTTTGCTTTCCGAGATAATGTTCTCGACTTCCACACATTCTTCAAGGCTCCCAGGATTTTTGCCCCCTCGCCCACCCTATGATTCACTTCCGCTTCCATGGTTCCATCCGCTGCCAGATCCACTCCCAGATATCTAAAACACATTACTTCCTCCAGTTTT
The DNA here is from genome assembly GCF_036320965.1 of Panulirus ornatus. Classification (NCBI taxonomy): domain Eukaryota; kingdom Metazoa; phylum Arthropoda; class Malacostraca; order Decapoda; family Palinuridae; genus Panulirus; species Panulirus ornatus. The sequence goes on from NC_092248.1 coordinate 15,960,859, forward strand.
TCTCCATTCAAATTTACCTCCCAATTGACTTGACGCTCAACCCTACTGTACCTAATAACCTTGCTCTTATTCACATTTACTCTTAACTTTCTTCTTTCACACACTTTACCAAACTCCGTCACCAGCTTCTGCAGTTTCTCACATGAATCAGCCACCAGCGCTGTATCATCAGCGAACAACAACTGACTCACTTTCCAAGCTCTCTCATCCCCAACAGACTTCATACTTGCCCCTCTTTCCAAAACTCTTGCATTCACCTCTCTAACAACCCCATCCATAAACAAATTAAACAACCATGGAGACATCACACCCCCTGCCGCAAACCTACATTTACTGAGAACCAATCACTTTCCTCTCTTCCTACACGTACACATGCCTTACATCCTCGATAAAAACTTTTCACTGCTTGTAACAACTTGCCTCCCTCACCATATATTCCTAGTACCTTCCACAGAGCATCTCTATCAACTCTATCATATGCCTTCTCCAGATGCATAAATGCTACATACAAATTCATTTGCTTTTCTAAGTATTTCTCACATACATATGTATATATATATATATATATATATATATATATATATATATATATATATATATATATATATATATATATATATATATATATATATATATATATATATATATATATATATATATATATATATATATATATATATATATATATATATATATATATATATATATATATATATATATATATATATATATATATATATATATATACATATATATATATATTCATTCATTTCAAGCTAAAAGTTTGTTTTCTGAATTGTTTCTTACATTTTTCATATGTATATATATGTATGTGTGTGTGTGTGTGTGTGTGCGTGTGTGTGTGTGTGTGTGTGTGTGTGTGTGTGTGTGTGTGTGTATATATGTATATTATCCCTGGGGATAGGGGTGAAAGAATACTTCCCACGTATTCCTCGCGTGTCGTAGAAAGCGACTAGAGGGGACGGGAGCGGGGGACCGGAAATCCTCCCCTCCTTGTATTAACTTTCTAAAATGGGAAACAGAAGAAGGGGTCACGCGGGGAGTGCTCATCCTCCTCGAAGGCTCAGAGTGGGGTGCCTAAATGTGTGTGGATGTAACCAAGATGTGAAAAAAGGAGAGATAGGTAGTATGTTTGAGGAAAGGAACCTGGATGTTTTGGCTCTGAGTGAAACGAAGCTCAAGGGTAAAGGGGAAGAGTGGTTTGGAAATGTCTGGGGAGTGAAGTCAGGGGTTAGTGAGAGGACAAGAGCAAGGGAAGGAGTAGCAATACTCCTGAAACAGTGGTTGTGGGAGTATGTGATAGAATGTAAGAAAGTAAATTCTCGATTAATATGGGTAAAATTGAAAGTTGATGGAGAAAGGTGGGTGATTATTGGTGCATATGCACCTGGGCATGAGAAGAAAGATCATGAGAGGCAAGTCTTTTGGGAGCAGCTAAATGAGTGTGTTAGCGGTTTTGATGCACGAGACCGGGTTATAGTGATGGGTGATTTGAATGCAAAGGTGAGTAATGTGGCAGTTGAGGGAATAATTGGTATGCATGGGGTGTTCAGTGTTGTAAATGGAAATGGTGAAGAGCTTGTAGATTTATGTGCTGAAAAAGGACTGATGATTGGGAATACCTGGTTTAAAAAGCGAGATATACATAAGTATACTTATGTAAGTAGGAGAGATGGCCAGAGAGCGTTATTGGATTACGTGTTAATTGACAGGCGTGCGAAAGAGAGACTTTTGGATGTCAATGTGCTGAGAGGTGCAACTGGAGGGATGTCTGATCATTATCTTGTGGAGGCTAAGGTGAAGATTAGTATGGGTTTTCAGAAAAGAAGAGTGAATGTTGGGGTGAAGAAGGTGGTGAGGGTAAGTGAGCTTGGGAAGGAGACCTGTGTGAGGAAGTATCTGGAGAGACTGTGTACAGAATGGAAAAAGGTGAGAACAATGGAAGTAAGGGGAGTGGGGGAGGAATGGGATGTATTTAGGGAATCAGTGATGGATTGCGCAAAAGATGCTTGTGGCATGAGAAGAGTGGGAGGTGGGCTGTTTAGAAAGGGTAGTGAGTGGTGGGATGAAGAAGTAAGAGTATTAGTGAAAGAGAAGAGAGAGGCATTTGGACGATTTTTGCAGGGAAAAAATGCAATTGAGTGGGAGAAGTATAAAAGAAAGAGACAGGAGGTCAAGAGAAAGGTGCAAGAGGTGAAAAAAAGGGCAAATGAGAGTTGGGGTGAGAGACTATCAGTAAATTTTAGGGAGAATAAAAAGATGTTCTGGAAGGAGGTAAATAGGGTGCGTAAGACAAGGGAGCAACTGGGAACTTCAGTGAAGGGCGTAAATGGGGAGGTGATAACAAGTAGTGGTGATGTGAGAAGGAGATGGAATGAGTATTTTGAAGGTTTGTTGAATGTGTCTGATGACAGAGTGGCAGATATAGGGTGTTTTGGTCGAGGTGGTGTGCAAAGTGAGAGGGTTAGGGAAAATGATTTGGTAAACAGAGAAGAGGTAGTAAAAGCTTTGCGGAAGATGAAAGCCGGCAAGGCAGCAGGTTTGGATGGTATTGCAGTGGAATTTATTAAAAAAGGGGGTGACTGTATTGTTGACTGGTTGGTAAGGTTATTTAATGTATGTATGACTCATGGTGAGGTGCCTGAGGATTGGCGGAATGCGTGCATAGTGCCATTGTACAAAGGCAAAGGGGATAAGAGTGAGTGCTCAAATTACAGAGGTATAAGTTTGTTGAGTATTCCTGGTAAATTATATGGGAGGGTATTGATTGAGAGGGTGAAGGCATGTACAGAGCATCAGATTGGGGAAGAGCAGTGTGGTTTCAGAAGTGGTAGAGGATGTGTGGATCAGGTGTTTGCTTTGAAGAATGTAAGTGGGAAATACTTAGAGAAAGCAAATGGATTTGTATGTAGCATTTATGGATCTGGAGAAGGCATGTGAGAGAGTTGATAGAGATGCTCTGTGGAAGGTATTAAGAATATATGGTGTGGGAGGCAAGTTGTTAGAAGCAGTGAAAAGTTTTTATCGAGGATGTAAGGCATGTGTACGTGTAGGAAGAGAGGAAAGTGATTGGTTCTCAGTGAATGTAGGTTTGCGGCAGGGGTGTGTGATGTCTCCATGGTTGTTTAATTTGTTTATGGATGGGGTTGTTAGGGAGGTAAATGCAAGAGTTTTGGAAAGAGGGGCAAGTATGAAGTCTGTTGTGGATGAGAGAGCTTGGGAAGTGAGTCAGTTGTTTCGCTGATGATACAGCGCTGGTGGCTGATTCATGTGAGAAACTGCAGAAGCTGGTGACTGAGTTTGGTAAAGTGTGTGAAGAAGAAAGTTAAGAGTAAATGTGAATAAGAGCAAGGTTATTAGGTACAGTAGGGTTGAGGGTCAAGTCAATTGGGAGGTGAGTTTGAATGGAGAAAAACTGGAGGAAGTGAATGTGTTTTAGATATCTGGGAGTGGATCTGGCAGCGGATGGAACCATGGAAGCGGAAGTGAATCATAGGGTGGGGGAGGTGGCGAAAATTCTGGGAGCCTTGAAGAATGTGTGGAAGTCGAGAACATTATCTCGGAAAGCAAAAATGGGTATGTTTGAAGGAATAGTGGTTCCAACAATGTTGTATGGTTGCGAGGCGTGGGCTATGGATAGAGTTGTGCGCAGGAGGGTGGATGTGCTGGAAATGAGATGTTTGAGGACAATATGTGGTGTGAGGTGGTTTGATCGAGTAAGTAATGTAAGGGTAAGAGAGATGTGTGGAAATAAAAAAAGCGTGGCTGAGAGAGCAGAAGAGGGTGTTTTGAAATGGTTTGGGCACATGGAGAGAACGAGTGAGGAAAGATTGACCAAGAGGATATATGTGTCGGAGGTGGAGGAAACGAGGAGAAGTGGGAGACGAAATTGGAGGGGGAAAGATGAAGTGAAAAAGATTTTGTGTGATCGGGGCCTGAACTTGCAGGAGGGTGAAAGACGTGCAAGGAATTGAGTGAATTGGATCGATGTGGTATACCGGGGTTGACGTGCTGTCAGTGGATTGAATCAGGGCATGTGAAGCGTCTGGGGTAAACCATGGAAAGTTGTGTGGGGCCTGGATGTGGAAAGGGAGCTGTTGTTTCGGGCATTATTGCATGACAGCTAGAGACTGAGTGTGAACAAATGGGGCCTTTGTAGTCTTTTCCTAGTGCTACCTCGCACACATGAGGGGGGAGGGGGATTGTATTCCATGTGTGGCGAGGTGGCGATGGGAATAAATAAAGGCAGACAGTGTGAATTGTGTGCATGGGTATATATGTATGTGTCTGTGTGTGTGTATATGTATGTTTACATTGAGATGTATAGGTATGTATATTTGCGTGTGTGGACGTGTATTTATGTACATTGTGTATGGGGGTGGGTTGGGCCATTTCTTTAGTCTGTTACCTTGCGCTACCTCGCAAACGCGGGAGACAGCGACAAAGCAAAATAAACAATAAATATAAATATAAATATATATAAATATAAATATATATATATATATATATATATATATATATATATATATATATATATATATATATATATATATATATATATATATATATCTTATTATTATTATTATTACTTTGCTTTGTCGCTGTCTCCCGCGTTTGCGAGGTAGCGCAAGGAAACAGACGAAAGAAATGGCCCAACCCACCCCCATACACATGTATATACATACATGTCCACACACGCAAATATACATACCCATACATCTCAATGTACACATACATATACACACACAGACATATACATATATACACATGCACACAATTCACACTGTCTGCCTTTATTCATTCCCATCGCCACCTCGCCACACATGGAATAACATCCCCCTCCCCCCTCATGTGTGCGAGGTATCCCTGGGAAAAGACAACAAAGGCCCCATTCGTTCACACTCAGTCTCTAGTTGTCATGCAATAATGCCCGAAACCACAGCTCCCTTTCCACATCCAGGCCCCACACAACTTTCCATGGTTTACCCCAGACGCTTCACATGCCCTGATTCAATCCATTGACAGCACGTCGACCCCGGTATACCACATCGATCCAATTCACTCTATTCCTTGCCCGGCTTTCACCCTCCTGCATGTTCAGGCCCCGACCACTCAAAATCTTTTTCACTCCATCTTTCCACCTCCAATTTGGTCTCCCACTTCTCCTCGTTCCCTCCACCTCCGACATATATATCCTCTTGGTCAATCTTTCCTCACTCATTCTCTCCATGTGCCCATACCATTTTAAGACACCCTCTTATGCTCTCTCAGCCACGCTCTTCTTATTTCCACACATCTCTCTTACCCTTACATTACTTACTCGATCAAACCACCTCACACCACATATTGTCCTCAAACATCTCATTTCCAGCACATCCACCCTCCTGCGCTCAACTCTATCCATAGCCCACGCCTCGCAACCATACAACATTGTTGGAACCACTATTCCTTCAAACATACCCATTTTTGCTTTCCGAGATAATGTTCTGGACTTCCACACATTCTTCAAGGCTCCCAGGATTTTTGCCCCCTCTCCCACCCTATGATTCACTTCCGCTTCCATGGTTCCATCCGCTGCCAGATCCACTCCCAGATATCTAAAACACATTACTTCCTCCAGTTTTTCTCCATTCAAATTTACCTCCCAATTGACTTGACGCTCAACCCTACTGTACCTAATAACCTTGCTCTTATTCACATTTACTCTTAACTTTCTTCTTTCACACACTTTACCAAACTCAGTCACCATCTTCTGCAGTTTCTCACAGGAATCAGCCACCAGCGCTGTATCATCAGCGAACAACAACTGACTCACTTTCCAAGCTCTCTCATCCCCAACAGACTTCATACTTGCCCCTCTTTCCAAAACTCTTGCATTCACCTCCCTAACAACCCCATCCATAAACAAATTAAACAACCATGGAGACATCACACACCCCTGCCGCAAACCTACATTCACTGAGAACCAATCACTTTCCTCTCTTCCTACAAGTACACATGCCTTACATCCTCGATAAAAACTTTTCACTGCTTCTAACAACTTGCCTCCCTCACCATATATTCTTAGTACCTTCCACAGAGCATCTCTATCAACTCTATCATATGCCTTCTCCAGATGCGTAAATGCTACATACAAATTCATTTGCTTTTCTAAGTATTTCTCACATACATATATATATATATATATATATATATATATATATATATATATATATATATATATATATATATATATATATATATATATATTTTTTTTTTTTCAAACTATTCGCCATTTCCCGCATTAGCAAGGTAGCGTTAAGAACAGTGGACTAGCCCTCTGAGGGAATATCCTCACCTGGCCCCCTTCCCTGTTCCTTCTTTTGGAAAATAAAAAATAAAAAAAACATGGTGGAGGATTTCCAGCCCCCCGCTCCCTCCCCTTTTAGTCGCCATCTACGAAACGCAGGGAATACGTGGGAAGCATTCTTTCTCCCCTATCCCCCTATTCACTGCATCCATCCACCTCCAATTTCGTCTCCCACTTCTCGTTCCCTCCACCTCTGACACATATATCCTCTTTGTCAATCTTTCCTCACTCATTCTCTCCATGTAACCAAACCATTTCAGTACATCCTCTTGTGCTCTTTCAACCACACTCTTGTTATTACCACACTATTTTTATTACCTCTTACTCTTTCATCACTTACCCCATTAAACCACCTCACACCACATATTGTCCTCAAACATCTCATTTCTAACACATCCACTCTCCTCCGCAGAACCCTATCTATAGACCATGCCTTGCAACCATATAACATTGTTGGAACCATTATTACTTCAAACATACCCATTTTTACTCTCCGAGATAACGTTCTCGCCTTCCACGCATTCTTCAACGCTCCCAGAACCCTCTCCCCTCCCCCACCGTGTGACTCACTTCCGCTTCGATGATTTCATCCGCTGCTAAATCCATTTCCAGATATGTAAAACTTTTCACATCCTCAAGTTTTTCTCCATTCAAACTTACCTCCCAATTGAATTGTCCCCTAACCCTACTGTACCTAATATCCTTACTATTATTCACATTTACTCTCAGGTTTCTTCTTTCACACATTTTACCAAACTCACTCACCAACTTCTTCAGTTTGTCACCCGAATCAGCCAACAGTGCAGTATCATCAGCGAACAACAAACGACTCACTTTCCAAGTCCTTTCATCCACAACAGACTGCATACTTGCCCCACTCTCCAAAACTCATGCATTCACCTCCTTAACAACCCCATCCATAAACAAATTAAACAACCAAGGAGTATTTACGCACCCCTGCCGCAAACCGACATTCACTGGAACCAATCACTTTCCTGTCTTCCTACCTGTATACATCCCTTACATCCTCGATAAAACTTTTCACTGCTTCATGCAACTTACCTCCCACACCATATACACTTGATACTTTCCACAGAGCATCGCTATCAACTCTATTAAGTTCGCTCTCCAGAAAAGAAGAGAGAATGTTGGGGTGAAGAGAGTGGTGAGAGTAAGTGAGCTTGGAAAGGAGACTTATGTGAGGAAGTACTGGGGGAGATTGAGTGCAGAATGGAAAAAGGTTAGAGTAAAGGACGTGAAACTGAGTGGGGGATGAATAGGGTGTATATAGGGAAGCAGTGATGGCTTCCGCTAAAGATGCCTGTGGTATGAGAAAGGTGGGAGGTGGGTAGATTAGAAAGGGTAGTGAGTGGTGGGATGAAGAAGTATGATTGTTAGTGAAAGAGAAGAGAGAGGCATTTGGACGGATTTTGCAGGGAAATAGTGCAAATGACTAGATGTACAAAAGAAAGAGGCAAGGAGTCAAGAGAAGGGGGCAGTAGGTGAAAAAAGAGGGAAATGAGATTTGGGTGATAGAGTATCATTGAATTTTAGGGAGGATAAAAGAATGTTTTGGAAGGAGATAAAGAAAGTACGGAACAGAAGAGAACATATGGGAACATCGGTAAAGGGGGCAAATGGGGAGGTGATAACAAGTAGTGGTGAAGTGAGAAGGAGATAGAGTGAGTATTTTGAAGGTTTGTTGAATGTATTTGATAATAGAGTCGCAGATATAGGGTGCTTTGGTCGAGGTGGTGTGCAAAGTGAGAGGGTTAGGGAAAATGATTTGGTAAACAGACAAGGGGTAGTGAAAGCTTTTCGGAAGATGAAAGCCTGCAAGGCGGCGGGTTTGGATGGTATTGCAGTGGAATTCTTTTAAAAAGTCGGTGATTGTGTTGTTGACCGTTCATGGAAATGTGCCTGAGAATTGGCAGAATGCATGCATGGTGCCATTGTACAAAGGCAAAGGGGTAAAGGTGCGTGTTCAAATTACAGAGGTTTGTTGAGTATTCCTGGTAAATTATATGGGAGGGTATTGATTGAGAGGGTGAAGGCATGTTCAGAAAATCAGATTGGGGAAGAGCAGTGGTTTCAAAAGTGGTAGAGGATGTGTGTTTTGAAGAATGCATGTGAGAAATGCTTAGAAAATTTCTTATATAAATGTCTCTACTAATTTTTCAAGTGCTAATGATAGACATAATAGAATTAAAAACAAATCAGCAAATCTAATTCACTGTTACATAATTAGAGTTTATAGGCTACAAAAAGAATTCAAAATCTTAAGATATCTTATCATTCTTATCACAAATGTTCTATGTCCTCTCAAATAATAAAGCAAGTTTCCAAACATCTAAGCTGTCATGCCTTGGATATTTTCACTACCTGGTTGAAGTTAGCTAATATTCTGAGGAAGGGTTGTAAGTATTCTGGTACTTATCGTGCATTTGCTCTTGCCCTATATCTTGATATGACCTACTGTGTCAAATATTTGTTCTTCCAAAAGACGTCCATTTCACCAGGGTGGAATATTTCACTACTTAAGGTTCTTGAAAAAAGGCAATTACCATGAGTGAACATGAGTGTGTCTGTGGCATAGTTTTTGATGACACTGCAATAAAGAAAGGCGTGTGCTATGATGAAAGCAAAAATATAATGCAGGGGTAAGAAGACCTTGATGAGTATGGTATTCATGACAAGAGGGTTGTCTTCAAGATGGAAGCAGACTTTGGGGTATTTTTTTCCACAGTAGTATTAGTGTTGATGTTCTTAAACAATTCTAGATTGCCTCACAAAATTAAAAAATTCTGGTTTTCGCAAAAGCTTTTAATCTGTGACCAAGATCCCACAAATAGGAGGGGTTATAACCAACTTGGCATCTAATCAAGTCACCATCAACAATTCATAATGAGAACAAGATATACTTCTTTTATGATAGCCCACATTTATTGAAGAGTGTCAGAAATGACTTGATGAAGTATGACCTTGAAATCGATAGAAAGACCATCAGCTGGAAATAAATAGGACATATCTACAGAAGAGATGCCAAAATATGCCTTCACCTTGCTCCTAAACTCTCAAAGAAACATATTTTTTGTCATGGCTTTGATGAAATGAGTTTTCAGCAGCAGTGTAGCAGCTGGCTTATGTACTCATACAGAATTAGGGGCTTTGCCATCCGAAGCAATGAATACTGCTGATTTTGTTTGTAAAACGAACATTACATTTAACACATTTAACTCATCACATCATAATCATTACAAAGTAAACAGAAGTGTAATTCATCTAGATAATCAGCAGATAGAAAATCTTAATATGTTTGAAACATGGGTTAATTCATGGGTGGCTCTTGAATATTAATAGTTTGAAATTACTTCGGAATGATGCTCACACAAATTATGGTTTTAGATATTCATTAACTAACAGAATGTACCAAGATTGCTTAGAGATCTGATTTTGTGTCACTAGGAATTCTGGTGGCATTGATGACACATCAACAGCTCCAAAGCTGTCTAACTTCATTAGGACTACAATGACAATCCATTTGATAAAAATTCGTTGAGTAGTAAATTTGCTGCTGATACTGATATATATTCAAAGTTACTGAAGGAAAATAAAAATAACAACTTTCATATTCAAATTGATGAAAATCTTCCCCTTTCAGATGAAAATGATGACTCAGAATTGTATTTAGACACTATATTTTCACATAATGATAATTCATTGACTTCTTTTCTTCATATAACCCAAGTATTTTCATATAAAAATAGTAATTTATTAAGTGACTTCTTTTCTTCAAATAGCCCATATGTAGAGGACGAACATGAAGGCCAAGTAGAAGACATCAGTCCCCTTCGTGATTTCTTCATCATTTAATCCATATGCTACAAATGATTTCGAAAATAGGAATTGTTCAGATTCTAATAGAAATATAGAATTTCAGGGAAACTTAACTTCTAGGGCAGAGATGAACTTATTACAAGTTGCGTATCCCTTATCCGAAATGCCTGGAATCAGAAATGTCTCGGATTTATATTTTTTTCGGATTTTGGAATATTTGCATATACATAGTGAGTTATGGAATACAGAATGTTATGGAAACAAACGGGTTAGAGCTAAGACATACCTCAATGTTTCGATCACTCAACCGTCTTCCTTAGAACATACTGATTGCAGCATTCGGCGGGACCATATTCACCAGTAAGTGATGGTTCTACGGTCGCATGCCCTAGCGTGTCGCTCTCTAATTGGATCGTTTTTCCTGCTACCTCCACTCGATCACAGCGATCTTCGCTACCTAACGTAACCATCTCAGCTTACATCGCGCTGAAATTTGCGCTATATAAACATAACAGAACTCGTCGCTGTAAATCTATGTAGTAGAACGAGGGGAGACTACTGCACGAGGGCCTAAGTAAACAAATAAGAAAGACATTAGAAGTGGCTTGCAGCGCTACCAAAGACAACATTAACACAAGGTCTAGGTTCATCTGCTGGTCACTTCAGACAGCGGAGATCATTGTGAACGAGTGGAGGTAGCAGGACGAGATCCAATCCGAGAGCAACATGCCAAGGTAGCCAACCAGGTGACCACCACTTGTTGGGGAATATAGCTCAGCTGAATGCTAGAATCATTATCTCCTGAGTAGGAAAGTTGAACAGTCGAAACGTTGATGTATGTCTCAGCTCTAACCTGTTTGTTTCCATACTATCCTGTTTTCCACATTTGTCATGATGGATGATAGATAATGAGATATCTTGGGGATAGGATCTAAGTCTAAACACAAAAAATCCATTTATGTTTCAAATACACCTTGTACCCATAGCCTGAAGGTAATTTATACAATATTTTTTATGATTTTGCGCATGAAGCAAAGTTTGTGTAACACAGAGCAATCAGAAAGCTAAGGTGTTACAACCTTAGCTTTTTTAAATGGCTTTATTTAAATGTTTCTTCTAGTTATCAGCCTCATTAACAATGTTTTTTTTTTTTTGCTTTTTGTCTTAAAATTCTCTCTTTGATTTTATTGACTGATATGATTATTTGTTCTGTTATGAATGCACATTGCTGTAGTCTTTCAATAAGTCACACATTTTTATCATGTCGTCTATAGGCACATTTTCTGCAGTGTTAACAAAGTCATCTCCAATGTCTCTTATCATGATCACCACCATACGACAGGCCCAGGTAGGAGGGAGGAGCCTCACACTGAAACCAAGTCCGCTATAGAGAACAACCCACAAACCACCTTACATCATCGGGATTAATTGTTTCTCTGAGGAAGACTAATTTGTCAATAGTACTGGAGTTGTCCCCGAGTACATTGGCAATGCTAAAACAGATGTTTTCCTGTTGTAATAGTCTTTTGAATCTTTTCTTGTGTTGGTTAAAGCTATGGCATCGTAGGAGTCAGTGTTCTATTGTTAAGATTTCTTGGCATTGTTGACATGTTGATGGAATGTTTCTGTTGATCTACGTCTTCATGTGGGTGATAATTGTAGAGTTCATTCTGAAGCAGGCCAGCACGACCTCTCTTCTGTTCTTGCGATGTGAGGTCGGCCAGTCCTCCACTTCCTGCTTGTATTTCCTGTTGATTGTTAGACCGGTCCACTGACTCTGCCGTAGAAGATGGATTGATCTTTTCTCCAAGAAAAGGCAGGACCCCAGCTCCCGAGGGATCGGTACGATCTCCTCGACTTCCGAGTTTGATTCAGCCAATCTGTCCGCCTGCTTATTGCCGTATATATTGCGATGACCAGCCAGGCACTCAGATCAAGATATCTTTTTTCACATGAAATAAGTTTATTAATGATATTGCCCTGTAATTCACATCACTCTATAGTCAGAGCCTATTACTTTAAGAGCAGAAAGAGAATCTGAAAATTTTTTGCTTTATTGTGAGTTGAGTTAATCATATAGTGTATGGCTCGATCAATAGCGAACACCTCAGCGCAAAATACAGATGTATGGTTCAACCAGCGGTATCTGAGGGCACACTCCGTCGACCACACACTTGCACCCACACATTCATCCGTCTTGGAGCCATGAGTGTAGAAGTGAACATAGGACAAGTGATCGATGATAACCTGACGAAAACGCTGGTGTACCTCGCCCTCCGATGTATTGGACTTTTTGGTTGGAAGCCAGCTCGTCTTAATGTTCATTTCTGAATCCTCCCAGGGAGGTAAGAGTTTTAAACCAGCGAGTCTACTTCATTCACATTAATGTCAGAGTTCTCACTATGGAAGTGTATTCTGACGGCCAGGGGCCTGATGCCTCTGTTGACGAGCTGTGAACATTCCAGAATGAGGCGAGGCAGTTGTATCGTTTCACCTGACCATCAGAATACCGCTTTGCCACGACAGGATCTCACTTCTTAGTCGGAGAGGAGGTACATAAGCCTCACTTACAATCATGGAACTCTGGTACAGGTTGAGGCTCCAAGACACATTCGCAACCATTTGTACTGCGTCACATCCAACCTCCTCAGGGTAGACTCGCTCGCCGAAGCATACACCTGAGAGCCATAGTCTAGTTTAGATCTAATCAGGGATTTATAAATCATTAATAAAGATTTTCTGTCGTCTCCCCAGGAGGAACTCGAAAGACATTTAAGAATAATCTTTTACTGCAACTTGTTAGTAAATAATCAGCATAACTTTTCCAATTAAGTCTTTTATCAAAATTTAAGCCTAAGAATTTTATTGTATTTCGAAATGGGATCGAGTCTTTGTCTAACAGTAAAAGCAAATTCGGAATGTTAATTTTTCGGGTAAAGACAACTGCGATATTTTTGTTGGGTGAGAATCTAAATTCTCGCTGTAGCGCCCAACGATGAATGGTTTCAAGTGCAGCTTGACCCGCTCAGCCGAAAATTGTGTACCAGGCGAAGATGTGCCATAGCACACAATCATCAACATAAAGTATTTAAGATCTTCCGGGACGGGAGTTGGAGACAATATCAATAATCATAATAGTAAGTAACGGTGGGTTAAGAACGCTGCCTTGCGGCACCTCATTCTCTTGGACAAATGTGTGCGAAGTGACACTGAGTGCTGTAAGTTTCACAGTAAAAGTTTTAATGTTTAAAAAAAATGTATAATAAATATGGGTAAATAACCTCTTAAACCACAAGCATAAAGTCTGCTTAAAATTCCGTTTCGCTACGTCATGTTCAAGGCTTTTTCTAAATCTAAAAATACAGTAACCAAAAAACGCACTTTACTAAGTGACTCTAAGATGGAAAGTTCTAGGTGTATTAAATGATCCAATGTGCCTCTGTTTTGACAGAAAGCACACTGTTGATCATTTAATAAACACTTCGATTCTAACAAAAAAAGTAGTCTTCTGTTAACCATTCTCTCCATAACCTTACAAATGCAGCTCGTGAGCGCAATATGTCCAAACGAATTTACAACCGCAAGGCGTCCGGAGCCTTTTGGGATGGGGATGACGTGCTCACAGTGCCATGAGTTTAGAGACGTTCGAGACGTCCAAATCTCATTGTACAGTGCCGACAACTTAGTCAGGTTTGCCCTGACTAAGGTACTAGATCATCCCATAAGTGATCCAGCTGGGTCCCGGGCTGGAGCCTATACAGGATTGCAGGGTAAGAAGCAGTTCTTTCATTGCAAATGTTTTGTTATAATCATAAGTATCTTCTGTGGCAGATCTGGACATGGTCACCTCCCAGGGAGTTGTCAAAAATACTCTACGTGATTTCGTTATGTACATCCCTCGATGACAAGGATACATCAATTGCTGAGATGCTGCCAGTTCGATCATCTACACGAGTTCCCATTTACCATCGTGTAGAAGAGCGAGGTTGGCACTGATCATGAAATTAACCATTTGTTCCCCCCTGGCATCTACCTGAATACTTCCCCACTGATAATGATAAGCATTGAAGTCTCTTAGAACTACTTTACTATGAAGTAATTGATTGATAAGCAAGTTTAACTAATCATTATCAAATGCATTGGAACCGGAACAATATATTGAACAGATAGCCAGGTATAGGATGTTACTCTAGATGCGACAGCGTCTAAAGTAGCATTTAAAGTCACTCCTGTGTAAGGTAAACTTTGGTGTACATGGATACCTACCCTACGACTCTCGTCTCTCCTATACAAGTGATAGCTATTTAAAATGGAACAGTCTTCGACTGTGGTGTTTAGAAGGATCTCTTGTAAAGAGATCACGGCTGGCCTATACAGTGCAAGCAACAGTTGTAGTGGTGCTTATGCCTAAGGCCTCTACATTTCAACTGAATGATGTTGAACGTGTTGGTTTAAGAATTATTTAACCGACCAGCTTTCTTAGCCCGTTTATGTTGGGACTTGGGTGAGTCCCCAGGGGAATATGAACAGTCCTTGGAAGTGGATTGTTTGGCTTCGAAGTTTACGTCCTCCAACGAAGAGGACCTGTGAATCACAGGCCTCCCTGTTGAGGGTTTCGGAACAAGGACGTGCGACGGTTTTTTCAAGTTTAGTCACGTTTAGAGATACATTAATTTTATTCTCTTTCTTTTCTGTAGGACGAACAGAGGATGAGGTATTGGCATGAGATTTGCTATGGACTGTGGTTGGAGAATTTGGTGTAGGTGTAGGGTTAGATGGAGCTGAGTTCTTGGAAATGACGGTCGGTGTGTCACAAGGAGTCTGCGTCGAGATTGTTCGCATAACAGGCTTTCATTTCAGAGCCGACGCGCAGGATTCATTAGGTTTAGGGGTTTCACGAAACTTCTTAACTCTCCTCCTAACCTCCCCATATGAGATGCTATTATGTGTCTTAGCTCTGCACACTTCTTTCTCAATCTGGAACTGGGGACAGGCCCGGTCCGAGCCTGGGTGGTTGCCATGGCTGTTAACACACAACATTCTATTTGTCGTACAATCCTCCGCTGTATGACCTTCTGCAGCACACTTCCCACATTTTGCAGACAGAGTGCAAGACTTTAGAGGGTGGCAAGATTTCTGTCGCTTAATACAACGTAAGGGATTCGGGATGTAGGGACAAACTTGACATCTCACGTAACCAATTGAGATATTCTTTGGCAGCCGAGATTTTCCGAAGGTTAAATTAAGTAAGGGAGTTAGTCCTCCGCCATTCGTTATTAATAAGTTTGGTGATGAACCTGGCAGCGACGTCGTTCTCCTTTGCTAGTTTCTTCACTATGTCGCACTCTGACATATCCATGACATCAGTGCAGTAGACGACGCCCCTGCATGA
>NC_092248.1:15981457-16131761 GCF_036320965.1 Panulirus ornatus
ATCTCTCGTCATCCTATAAAAATCTAGATCCAGTATTTCTGTGTACCTGAGGACTATGACCTTTGTAAGCTTCTTTCTCTATCGTCTGGGAAATTCATCTTTATTCTTTTGTATCCAGCATTCGTCGTCAGCGTCACAGCTTCCATGATTCCCACTCTCCCCTCTTTCATGAGTGGCTGAAAGCTGTGTTTCTCTTGTCCTAATTGTACTGTCGCCCATCATGATTTGTCAAGGAAATTCATGTTGCATGATTGGAAAAATTAATCTTTTCCTCTCATGACAACCTTCATCGCGTGCGTGTTCTTCATCTTCCACCTCATGCTCTGTTGCTCGTTACTCGTTACTTCATCATCGTTTCATTGCCGTACGCCTTTAGTTATCCTCTATTTCAATGTCTTTTCTCTTCCCTTTGATCCAGTTACCTTCACATTACCGAGTATTGCTTCAGTTATCCATTAAATCTTATCAAGTTTTCTTTGAGAAATGATATTTTCAGTTTTTTAAGTTACATTTTCTAGGGTAGCCTATATTATTTTGAAGAGTTTTATCGTATGCTATAATATGAAATTTTGTTTATTAGATTGTAAATAAGTTAATAGTACATATCACTTAAATATCTTTACTATTATTACAAATCATGGAAGGAAAAAAGATGTAAGAAGCAAAATGAGATAAGAGGAAGTAATTGTATATAAGAGAAAAAGTGGTGACACTGTTTACAAGCTGCAGAGATTTCCTTATAAAATGGCCTCTTAGATAAGACGTGACACAACGCTGTTGGGTAAATCTATAATGTTAATCTATAGACATCTCAGTTATTTCAAATACTTTTGAAAAATTCAGGCCAGCATATATCCCTAAGATTTGTTAAATAAAGTAAAGTAGAGGGAAATTAATGCATTAACAACAATTTGTATTTTTATGTTCAGAGAGAGCACAAGTTTTTTTTTTGCTATTGTAAATATATCCTTATAGATTTTAACCACTGTGTTTGGTATTTGACCAAATCTATAAGAAAGAAAAAAATTAGAGAGAGGAGATGTTTGAGGATTATATGTGGTGTAAGGTGGTTTGATCGAGTAAGTAATGAAAGGGTAAAAGAGATGTGTGGTAATAAAAAGAGCGTGATTGAGAGAGCAGAAGAGGGTGTTTTGAAATGGTATGGTCGCATGGAGAGAATGAGTGAGGAAAGACTGACAAAGAGGATATATGCGTCAGAGGTGGAGGGAATGGGGAGAAGTGGGAGACTAAAATGGAAGTGGAAAGATGGAGTGAAAAAGATTTTGAGCGATCAGGGCCTGAACATGCAGGAGGGTGAAAGGCGTGCAAGGAATAGAGTGATTTGGAACGATGTGGTATACCGGGGTCGACGTACTGTCAATGGATTGAACCAGGGCATGTGAAGCGTCTGGGGTAAACCGTGGAAAGTTTCGTGGGGCCTGGATGTGGAGAGGGAGCTGTGGTTTCGGTGCATTATACATGACAGCTAGAGACTGAGTGTGAACGAATACGGCCTTTGTTGTCTTTTCCTAGCGGCGTTTCCTCGCGTGCATGCAGGGGGAGGGTGTTGTCATTTTATGTGTGGCGGGGTGGCGACGGGAATAGATAAAGGCAGCAAGCATGAATTATGTTCATAAGTATAAATGTATATGTCTGTGTATGTATATATATGTATGTGGTGGAAGGTATAGGTATGTATAGGTGCGTGTGTGGACGTGTATTATATACATGTATATATAATACACGTGTATATATGCATGTGTGTATATATTTATTCATTATGCTCTTCGCTGTCTCCGCGTTAGCAAGGTAGCGAAAGGAAACAGACGAAAGAATGGCCCAACCCACCCACATACACATGCATATACATACAAGTCCACACACGCACCTATACATACCTATACATCTCAACTTATACATATATATACACACATACATATACACATGTACATAATTCATACTTACGCCTTTATTGATCCCCGTCGCCACCCCATCACACATGAAATAAAAAAACCCTCCCCCCCTATGTGCGCGAGGTAGCGCGAGGAAAAGACGAAGGCCACATTCGTTCACACTCAGTCTCTAGCTGTCATTTATAATGTACCAAAACCAGAGCTCCCTTTCCACATCAGGGACCCACAAAACTTGCCATGGTTTACCGAAGACGCTTCACATCCCTGGTTCAATCCATTGACAGCACGTCGACCCCGGTGTACCACATTGTTCCAATTCACTCTATATCTTGCACGCCTTTCACCCTCCTCCATGTTCAGGCCCCGATCACTCAGAATCTTTTTCACTCCATCTTTCCACCTCCAATTTTGTCTCCCACTTCTCTCCTCGTTCCCTCTACATACATCCTCTTGGTCAATCTTTCCTCACTCATTCTCTCCATGTGACCATACCATTTCAAAACACATTCTTCTGTTCTCTCAGCCACACTCTTTTTATTACCACACATTTCCCTTACGCTTTCATTACTTACTCGATCAAACAACCTCACACCACATATTGTCCTCAAACATCTCATTTTCAGCACATCCACCCTCCTCCGCACAACTCTATCTATAGCCCAAGCCTCGCAACCATGTAACATTGTTGGAACCATTATTCCTTCAAACATACCCATCTTTGCTTTCCAAGATAACGTTCTCGACTTCCACACATTTTTCAACGCTCCCAGAAATTTCGCTTCCTCCCCCACCCTACCTCCCAACTGACTTGTCCCTCAACCCAACTGTACCTAATAACCTTGCTCTTATTCACATTTACTCTGAGCCTTCTTTTTTCACACACTTTACCAAACTCAGTCTCCAACTTCTGCAGTTTCTCACCCGAATCAGTTAACCGCGCTGTATCTTCAGCGAACAACAACTGAATCACGTCCCAAGCTCTCACATCCACAACAGACTGCAGACTTGACCCTCTTTCCAAAACTCTTGCATTCACCTCCCTAACAACCCCATCCATAAACAAATTAAACAACCATGGAGATATCAGACATCGCTGCCACAACCAACATTCACCGAGAACCAATCACTTTCCTCTCTTCTTACACGTACACATGCCTTACATCCTCGATAAAAGCTTTTCACTGCTTCTAACAACTTGCCTCTCACACCATATATTCTTAACACCTTCCACAGAGCATCTTTATTAACTCTATCATAAGAATTCTCCAGATCCTTGAATGCTACATACAAATCCATTTGCTTCTCTAAGTATTTCTCACATACATTCTTCAAAGCAAACACCTGATCCACACATCCTCTACCAATTCTGAATCCTCACTGCTCTTCCCAAATCTGATGCTCTATACATGCCTTCACCCTCTCAGTCAATAACCTCCCATATAATTTCCCAGGAATACTCAACAAACTTATAAATCTGTAATATTAGAACTCTCTTTTATCCATTTGCCTTTATACAATGGCACTATGCACGCATTCCGCCAATCCTCAGGCACCTCACCATGAGTCATACATACTTTGAATAACCTTACCAACCAGTCAACAATACAGTCACCCCCCCCCCTTTTTTTTTTTTAATAAATTCCACTTCAGTACCATCCAAACGCGCTGCCTTGCCGTCTTTCATCTTCCGCAAAGCTTTCACTACCTCTTCTCTGTTTACCAAATCATTCTCCCTAACCCTCACTTTGCACACCACCTCGACCAAAACACCCTATATCTGCCACTCTATCATCAAACACATTTAACAAACCTTCAAAATACTCACTCCATCTCCTTCTCGCATCACCGCTACTTGTTATCACCTCCCCATTAGCCCCCTTCACTGATGTTTCAATTTGTTCCCTTGTCTTACGCACTTCCAAAACATCTTTATATCCTCCCTAAAATTTAATGATACTCTCTCACCCCAACTCTCATTTGCCCTCTTTTTCACCTCTTGCACCTTTCTCTTGACCTTCTGCCTCTTTCTTTTATACATCTCCCACTCATTTGCATTATTTCCCTGCAAAAATCGTCCAAATGCCTCTCTCTTCTCTTTCACTAATAATCTTACTTCTTCATCCCACCACTCACTACCCTTTCTGATCTGACCACGTTCCACGCTTCTCATGCCACAAGCATCTTTTGTGCAAGCCATCACTGCTTCCCTAAATATATCCCATTCCTCCCCCACTCCCTTTACGTCCTTTGTTCTCACCTTTTTCCATTCTGTACTCAGTCTCTCCTGGTACTTCCTCACACGTCTCCATCCCAAGCTCACTTACTCTCACCACTCTTATCACCCCAACATTCTCTCTTCTTTTCTGAATACCTCTACAAATTTTCACCTTCGCCTCCATAAGATAATAAGACATTAACATCAAAAAGTCTCTCTTTCGCGCGCCTATCAATTAACACGTAATCTAATAACGCTCTCTGGCCATCTCTCCTACTTACATAGGTATACTTATGCATATCTCTTTTTTTAAATCAGGTATTCCCAATCACCAGTCCTTTTTCAACACATAAATCCAAAAGCTCGCTGATGATACAGCGCTGGTGGCTGATTCATGTGAGAAACTGCAGAAGCTGGTGATTGAGTTTAGTAAAGTGTGTGAAAGAAGAAAGCTGAGAGTAAATGTGAATAAGAGCAAGGTTATTAGGTACAGTAGGGTTGAGGGTCAAGTCAATTGAGAGGTAAGTTTGAATGGAGAAAACCTGGAGGAAGTGAAGTGTTTTAGATATCTGGGAGTGGATCTGGCAGCGGATGGAACCATGGAAGTGGAAGTGAATCATAGGGTAGAGGAGGGGGCAAAAATTATGGGAGCGTTGAAGAATGTGTGAAAGTCTAGAACATTATCTCGCAAAGCAAAAATGGGTATGTTTGAAGGAATAAGGGTTCCAACAATGTTATATAGTTGCGAGGCGTGGGCTATGGATAGAGTTGTGCGGAGGAGGGCGGATGTGCTGGAAATGAGATGTTTGAGGACAATATGGGGTGTGAGGTGGTTTGATCGAGTAAGTAGTAATAGGGTAAGAGAGATGTGTGGTAATAAAAAGAGTGTGTTTGAGAGAGCAGAAGAGGGTGTGTTGAAATGGTTTGGTCACATGGAGAGAATGAGTGAGGAAAGATTGACCATATGCATATATATATATATATATATATATATATATATATATATATATATATATATATATATATATATATATATATATATATATATATATATATATATATATATATATATATATATATATATATATATATATATATTTTTTTTTTTTTTTTTTTTTTTGCTTTGTCGCTGTCTCCCGCGTTTGCGATGTAGCGCAAGGAAACAAACGAAAGAAATGGCCCAACCCACCCCCATACACATGTATATACATACGTCCACACACGCAAATATACATACCTACACAGCTTTCCATGGTTTACCCCAGACGCTTCACATGCCTTGATTCAATCCACTGACAGCACGTCAACCCTCCAATCGCTCCAATTCACTCTATTCCTTGCCCTCCTTTCACCCTCCTGCATGTTCAGGCCCCGATCACAAAAAATCTTTTTCACTCCATCTTTCCACCTCCAATTTGGTCTCCCTCTTCTCCTCGTTCCCTCCACCTCCGACACATATATCCTCTTGGTCAATCTTTCCTCACTCATTCTCCCCATGTGACCAAACCATTTCAAAACACCCTCTTCTGCTCTCTCAACCACGCTCTTTTTATTTCCACACATCTCTCTTACCCTTACGCTACTTACTCGATCAAACCACCTCACACCACACATTGTCCTCAAACATCTCATTTCCAGCACATCCATCCTCCTGCGCACAACTCTATCCATAGTCCACGCCTCGCAACCATACAACATTGTTGGAACCACTATTCCTTCAAACATAACCATTTTTGCTTTCCGAGATAATGTTCTCGACTTCCACACATTCTTCAAGACTCCCAGAATTTTCGCCCCCCTCCCTCACCCTATGATCCACTTCCGCTTCCATGGTTCCATCCGCTGCCAGATCCACTCCCAGATATCTAAAACACTTCACTTCCTCCAGTTTTTCTCCATTCAAACTCACCTCCCAATTGACTTGACCCTCAACCCTACTGTACCTAATAACCTTGCTCTTATTCACATTTACTCTTAACTTTCTTCTTTCACACACTTTACCAAACTCAGTCACCAGCTTCTGCAGTTTCTCACATGAATCAGCCTCCAGTGCTGTATCATCAGCGAACAACAACTGACTCACTTCCCAAGCTCTCTCATCCCCAACAGACTTCATACTTGCCCCTCTTTCCAAAACTCTTGCATTCACCTCCCTAACAACCCCATCCGTAAACAAATTAAACAACCATGGAGACATCACACACCCCTGCGATCCATAACTGATTCCCTAAATACATCCCATTCCTCCCCCACTCCCCTTACTTCCATTGTTCTCACCTTTTTCCATTCTGTACTCAGTCTCTCCTGGTACTTACTCACACAAGTCTCCTTCCCAAGCTCACTTACTCTCACCACCCTCTTCACCCCAACATTCACTCTTCTTTTCTGAAAACCCACACAAATCTTCACCTTAGCCTCCACAAGATAATGATCAGACATCCCTCCAGTTGCACCTCTCAGCACATTAACATCCAAAAGTCTCTCTTTCGCGCGCCTGTCAATTAACACGTAATCCAATAACGCCCTCTGGCCATCTCTCCTACTTACATACGTATACTTATGTATATCTCGCTTTTTAAACCAGGTATTCCCAATCACCAGTCCTTTTTCAGCACATAAATCTACAATCTCTTCACCATTTCCATTTACAACACTGAACACCCCATGTATACCAATATATATATATATATATATATATATTGGCAAATTATATGGGAGGGTATTGATTGAGAGGGTGAAGGCATGTACAGAGCATCAGATTGGGGAAGAGCAGTGTGGTTTCAGAAGTGGTCGAGGATGTGTGGATCAGGTGTTTGCTTTGAAGAATGTATGTGAGAAATACTTAGAAAAGCAAATGGATTTGTATGTAGCATTTATGGATCTGGAAAAGGCATATGATAGAGTTGATAGAGATGCTCTGTGGAAGGTATTAAGAATATATGGTGTGGGAGGCAAGTTGTTAGAAGCAGTGAAAAGTTTTTATCGAGGATGTAAGGCATGTGTACGTGTAGGAAGAGAGGAAAGTGATTGTTTCTCAGTGAATGTAGGTTTGCGGCAGGGGTGTGTGATGTCTCCATGGTTGTTTAATATGTTTATGGATGGGGTTGTTAGGGAGGTGAATGCAAAAGTTTTGGAAAGAGGGGCAAGTATGAAGTCTGTTGTGGATGAGAGAGCTTGGGAAGTGAGTCAGTTGTTGTTCGCTGATGATAGAGCGCTGGTGGCTGATTCATGTGAGAAACTGCAGAAGCTGGTGACTGAGTTTGGTAAAGTGTGTGAAAGAAGAAAGTTGAGAGTAAATGTGAATAAGAGCAAGGTAATTAGGTACAGTAGGGATGAGGGTCAAGTCAATTGGGAGGTAAGTTTGAATGGAGAAAAACTGGAGGAAGTAATGTATTTTAGAAATCTGGGAGTGGATCTGGCAGCGGATGGAACCATGGAAGCGGAGGTGGATCATAGGTTGGGAGAGGGGGCGAAAATCCTGGGAGCCTTGAAGAATGTGCGGAAGTCGAGAACATTATCTCGGAAAGCAAAAATGGGTATGTTTGAAGGAATAGTGGCTCCAACAATTTTGTATGGTAGCGAGGCGTGGGCTATGGATAGAGTTGTGCGCAGGAGGGTGGATGTGCTGGAAATGAGATGTTTGAGGACAATGTGAGGTGTGAGGTGGTTTGATCGAGTAAGTAACGTAAGGGTAAGGGAGATGTGTGTAAATAAAAAGAGCGTGGTTGCGAGAGCAGAACAGGGTGTTTTGAAATGGTATGGGCGCATGGAGAGAATGAGTGAGGAAAGATTGACCAAGAGGATATATGTGTCGGAGGTGGAGGGAACGAGGAGAAGTGGGTGACCAAATTGGAGGTGGAAAGATGTAGTGAAAAAGATTTTGTGTGATCGGGGCCTGAACATGCAGGAGGGTGAAAGCAGGGGAAGGAATAGAGTGAATTGGATCGATGTGGTATACCGGGGTTGACGTGCTGTCAGTGGATTGAATCAGGGTATGTGAAGCGTCTGGGGTAAACCATGGAAAGCTGTGTAGGTATGTATATTTGCGTGTGTGGACGTGTATGTATATACATGCGTATGGGGGTGGGTTGGGCCATTTCTTTCGTCTGTTTCCTTGCGCCACCTCGCAAACGCGGCAGACAGCGACAAAGCAAAAAAGAAGAAAGAAATATATATATATATATATATATATATATATATATATATATATATATATATATATATATATATATATATATATATATATATATATATATATATATATGTATTTTTTTTTCATACTATTCGCCATTTCCCGCATTAGCGAGGTAGCGTTGAGAACAGAGGACTGGGCCTTTGAGGGAATATCCTCACCTGGCCCCCTTCTATGTTCCCTCTTTTGGAAAATTAAAAAAAAAAAAGCGAGAGGGGAGGATTTCCAGCCACCCGCTTCCTCCCCTTTTAGTCGCCTTCTACGACATGCAGGGAATACGTGGGAAGTATTCTTTCTCCCCTATCACCAGGGATAATATGTATATATATATATATATATATATATATATATATATATATATATATATATATATATATATATATTTTTTTTTTAACTATTCGCCATTTCCCGCGTTAGCAAGGTAGCGTTAAGAACAGAGGACTGGGCCTTTGTGGAATATCCTCACCTGGCCCCCCTCTGTTCCTTCTTTTGGAAAATTAAAAAAAAAAACGAGAGGGGAGGATTTCCAGCCTCCCGCTCCCTCCCCTTTTAGTCGCCTTCTACGACACGCAGGGAATACGTGGGAAGTACTCTTAATCCCCTATCCCCAGGGATAATATATATATATATATATATATATATATATATATATATATATATATATATATATATATATATATATATATATATATATATATATTTATATATATATATATATATATATATATATATATATATATATATATATATATATATATATATATATATATATATATATATATATATATATATATATATATATATATATATATATATATATATATACATAAGTATACTTATGTAAGTAGGAGAGATGGCCAGAGAGCGTTATTGGATTACGTGTTAATTGAGAGGCGTGCGAAAGAGAGACTTTTGGATGTTAATGTGTTGAGAGGTGCAACTGGAGGGATGTCTGATCATTATCTTGTGGAGGCTAAGGTGAAGATTAGTATGGGTTTTCAGAAAAGAGGAGTGAATGTTGGGGTGAAGAAGGTGGTGAGAGTAAGTGAGCTTGGGAAGGAGACCTGTGTGGGGAAGTACCAGGAGAGACTGTGTACAGAATGGAAAAAGGTGAGAACAATGGAAGTAAGGGGAGTGAGGGAGGAATGGGATGTATTTAGGGAATCAGTGATGGATTGCGCAAAAGATGCTTGTGGCATGAGAAGAGTGGGAGGTGCGCTGTTTAGAAAGGGTAGTGAGTGGTGGGATGAAGAAGTAAGAGTATTAGTGAAAGAGAAGAGAGAGGCATTTGGACGATTTTTGCAGGGAAAAAATGCAATTGAGTGGGAGAAGTATAAAAGAAAGAGACAGGAGGTCAAGAGAAAGGTGCAAGAGGTGAAAAAAAGGGCAAATGAGAGTTGGGGTGAGAGACTATCAGTAAATTTTAGGGAGAATAAAAAGATGTTCTGGAAGGAGGTAAATAGGGTGCGTAAGACAAGGGAGCAAATGGGAACTTCAGTGAAGGGCGTAAATGGGGAGGTGATAACAAGTAGCGGTGATGTGAGAAGGAGATGGAATGAGTATTTTGAAGGTTTGTTGAATGTGTCTGATGACAGAGTGGCAGTTATAGGGTGTTTTGGTCGAGGTGGTGTGCAAAGTGAGAGGGTTAGGGAAAATGATTTGGTAAACAGAGAAGAGGTAGTAAAAGCTTTGCGGAAGATGAAAGCCGGCAAGGCAGCAGGTTTGGATGGTATTGCAGTGGAATTTATAAAAAAAGGGGGTGACTGTATTGTTGACTGGTTGGTAAGGTTATTTAATGTATGTATGACTCATGGTGAGGTGCCTGAGGATTGGAGGAATGCGTGCATAGTGCCATTGTACAAAGGCAAAGGGGATAAGAGTGAGTGCTCAAATTACAGAGGTATAAGTTTGTTGAGTATTCCTGGTAAATTATATGGGAGGGTATTGATTGAGAGGGTGAAGGCATGTACAGAGCATCAGATTGGGGAAGAGCAGTGCGGTTTCAGAAGTGGTAGAGGATGTGTGGATCAGGTGTTTGCTTTGAAGAATGTATGTGAGAAATACTTAGAAAAGCAAATGGATTTGTATGTAGCATTTATGGATCTGGAGAAGGCATATGATAGAGTTGATAGGGATGCTCTGTGGAAGGTATTAAGAATATATGGTGTGGGAGGCAAGTTGTTAGAAGCAGTGAAAAGTTTTTATCGAGGATGTAAGGCATGTGTACGTGTAGGAAGAGAGGAAAGTGATTGGTTCTCAGTGAATGTAGGTTTGC
The DNA here is from genome assembly GCF_036320965.1 of Panulirus ornatus. Lineage (NCBI taxonomy): Eukaryota > Metazoa > Arthropoda > Malacostraca > Decapoda > Palinuridae > Panulirus > Panulirus ornatus. Next base: position 15,992,053 of record NC_092248.1, read on the forward strand.
GGCAGGGGTGTGTGATGTCTCCATGGTTGTTTAATTTGTTTATGGATGGGGTTGTAAGGGAGGTAAATGCAAGAGTCCTGGAAAGAGGGGCAAGTATGAAGTCTGTTGGGGATGAGAGAGCTTGGGAAGTGAGTCAGTTGTTGTTCGCTGATGATACAGCGCTGGTGGCTGATTCATGTGAGAAACTGCAGAAGCTGGTGACTGAGTTTGGTAAAGTGTGTGGAAGAAGAAAGTTGAGAGTAAATGTGAATAAGAGCAAGGTTATTAGGTACAGTAGGGGTGAGGGTCAAGTCAATTGGGAGGTGAGTTTGAATGGAGAAAAACTGGAGGAAGTGAAGTGTTTTAGATATCTGGGAGTGGATCTGTCAGCGGATGGAACCATGGAAGCGGAAGTGGATCATAGGGTGGGGGAGGGGGCGAAAATTTTGGGAGCCTTGAAAAATGTGTGGAAGTCGAGAACATTATCTCGGAAAGCAAAAATGGGTATGTTTGAGGGAATAGTGGTTCCAACAATGTTGTATGGTTGCGAGGCGTGGGCTATGGATAGAGATGTGCGCAGGAGGATGGATGTGCTGGAAATGAGATGTTTGAGGACAATGTGTGGTGTGAGGTGGTTTGATAGAGTAAGTAACGTAAGGGTAAGAGAGATGTGTGGAAATAAAAAGAGCGTGGTTGAGAGAGCAGAAGAGGGTGTTTTGAAATGGTTTGGGCACATGGAGAGAATGAGTGAGGAAAGATTGACCAAGAGGATATATGTGTCGGAGGTGGAGGGAACGAGGAGAAGAGGGAGACCAAATTGGAGGTGGAAAGATGGAGTGAAAAAGATTTTGTGTGATCGGGGCCTGAACATGCAGGAGGGTGAAAGGAGGGCAAGAAATAGAGTGAATTGGAGTCATGTGGTATACAGGGGTTGACGTGCTGTCAGTGGATTGAAGCAAGGCATGTGAAGCGTCTGGGGTAAACCATGGAAAGCTGTGTAGGTATGTATATTTGCGTGTGTGGACGTGTGTATGTACATGTGTATGGGGGGGGGGGGGTTGGGCCATTTCTTTCGTCTGTTTCCTTGCGCTACCTCGCAAACGCGGGAGACAGCGACAAAGTATAAAAAGAAAAAAAAAATATATATATATATATATATATATGTTTGAGGAAAGGAACCTGGATGTTTTGGCTCTGAGTGAAACGAAGCTCAAGGGTAAAGGGGAAGAGTGGTTTGGAAATGTCTGGGGAGTGAAGTCAGGGGTTAGTGAGAGGACAAGAGCAAGGGAAGGAGTAGCAATACTCCTGAAACAGGAGTTGTGGGAGTATGTGATAGAATGTAAGAAAGTAAATTCTCGATTAATATGGGTAAAATTGAAAGTTGATGGAGAGAGGTGGGTGATTATTGGTGCATATGCACCTGGGCATGAGAAGAAAGATCATGAGAGGCAAGTGTTTTGGGAGCAGCTAAATGAGTGTGTTAGCGGTTTTGATGCACGAGACCGGGTTATAGTGATGGGTGATTTGAATGCAAAGGTGAGTAATGTGGCAGTTGAGGGAATAATTGGTATGCATGGGGTGTTCAGTGTTGTAAATGGAAATGGTGAAGAGCTTGTAGATTTATGTGCTGAAAAAGGACTGATGATTGGGAATACCTGGTTTAAAAAGCGAGATATACATAAGTATACTTATGTAAGTAGGAGAGATGGCCAGAGAGCGTTATTGGATTACGTGTTAATTGACAGGCGTGCGAAAGAGAGACTTTTGGATGTTAATGTGCTGAGAGGTGCAACTGGAGGGATGTCTGATCATTATCTTGTGGAGGCTAAGGTGAAGATTAGTATGGGTTTTCAGAAAAGAGGAGTGAATGTTGGGGTGAAGAAGGTGGTGAGAGTAAGTGAGCTTGGGAAGGAGACCTGTGTGGGGAAGTACCAGGAGAGACTGTGTACAGAATGGAAAAAGGTGAGAACAATGGAAGTAAGGGGAGTGGGGGAGGAATGGGATGTATTTAGGGAATCAGTGATGGATTGCGCAAAAGATGCTTGTGGCATGAGAAGAGTGGGAGGTGGGCTGTTTAGAAAGGGTAGTGAGTGGTGGGATGAAGAAGTAAGAGTATTAGTGAAAGAGAAGAGAGAGGCATTTGGACGATTTTTGCAGGGAAAAAATGCAATTGAGTGGGAGAAGTATAAAAGAAAGAGACAGGAGGTCAAGAGAAAGGTGCAAGAGGTGAAAAAAAGGGCAAATGAGAGTTGGGCTGAGAGACTATCAGTAAATTTTAGGGAGAATAAAAAGATGTTCTGGAAGGAGGTAAATAGGGTGCGTAAGACAAGGGAGCAAATGGGAACTTCAGTGAAGGGCGTAAATGGGGAGGTGATAACAAGTAGCGGTGATGTGAGAAGGAGATGGAATGAGTATTTTGAAGGTTTGTTGAATGTGTCTGATGACAGAGTGGCAGATATAGGGTGTTTTGGTCGAGGTGGTGTGCAAAGTGAGAGGGTTAGGGAAAATGATTTGGTAAACAGAGAAGAGGTAGTAAAAGCTTTGCGGAAGATGAAAGCCGGCAAGGCAGCAGGTTTGGATGGTATTGCAGTGGAATTTATTAAGAAAGGGGGTGACTGTATTGTTGACTGGTTGGTAAGGTTATTTAATGTATGTATGACTCATGGTGAGGTGCCTGAGGATTGGCGGAATGCGTGCGTAGTGCCATTGTACAAAGGCAAAGGGGATAAGAGTGAGTGCTCAAATTACAGAGGTATAAGTTTGTTGAGTATTCCTGGTAAATTATATGGGAGGGTATTGATTGAGAGGGTGAAGGCATGTACAGAGCATCAGATTGGGGAAGAGCAGTGCGGTTTCAGAAGTGGTAGAGGATGTGTGGATCAGGTGTTTGCTTTGAAGAATGTATGTGAGAAATACTTAGAAAAGCAAATGGATTTGTATGTAGCATTTATGGATCTGGAGAAGGCATATGATAGAGTTGATAGAGATGCTCTGTGGAAGGTATTAAGAATATATGGTGTGGGAGGCAAGTTGTTAGAAGCAGTGAAAAGTTTTTATCGAGGATGTAAGGCATGTGTACGTGTAGGAAGAGAGGAAAGTGATTGGTTCTCAGTGAATGTAGGTTTGCGGCAGGGGTGTGTGATGTCTCCATGGTTGTTTAATTTGTTTATGGATGGGGTTGTAAGGGAGGTAAATGCAAGAGTCCTGGAAAGAGGGGCAAGTATGAAGTCTGTTGGGGATGAGAGAGCTTGGGAAGTGAGTCAGTTGTTGTTCGCTGATGATACAGCGCTGGTGGCTGATTCATGTGAGAAACTGCAGAAGCTGGTGACTGAGTTTGGTAAAGTGTGTGGAAGAAGAAAGTTGAGAGTAAATGTGAATAAGAGCAAGGTTATTAGGTACAGTAGGGGTGAGGGTCAAGTCAATTGGGAGGTGAGTTTGAATGGAGAAAAACTGGAGGAAGTGAAGTGTTTTAGATATCTGGGAGTGGATCTGTCAGCGGATGGAACCATGGAAGCGGAAGTGGATCATAGGGTGGGGGAGGGGGCGAAAATTTTGGGAGCCTTGAAAAATGTGTGGAAGTCGAGAACATTATCTCGGAAAGCAAAAATGGGTATGTTTGAGGGAATAGTGGTTCCAACAATGTTGTATGGTTGCGAGGCGTGGGCTATGGATGGAGATGTGCGCAGGAGGATGGATGTGCTGGAAATGAGATGTTTGAGGACAATGTGTGGTGTGAGGTGGTTTGATCGAGTAAGTAACGTAAGGGTAAGAGAGATGTGTGGAAATAAAAAGAGCGTGGTTGAGAGAGCAGAAGAGGGTGTTTTGAAATGGTTTGGGCACATGGAGAGAATGAGTGAGGAGAGATTGACCAAGAGGATATATGTGTCGGAGGTGGAGGGAACGAGGAGAAGAGGGAGACCAAATTGGAGGTGGAAAGATGGAGTGAAAAAGATTTTGTGTGATCGGGGCCTGAACATGCAGGAGGGTGAAAGGAGGGCAAGAAATAGAGTGAATTGGAGTCATGTGGTATACAGGGGTTGACGTGCTGTCAGTGGATTGAAGCAAGGCATGTGAAGCGTCTGGGGTAAACCATAGAAAGCTGTGTAGGTATGTATATTTGCGTGTGTGGACGTGTGTATGTACATGTGTATGGGGGGGGGGGTTGGGCCATTTCTTTCGTCTGTTTCCTTGCGCTACCTCGCAAACGCGGGAGACAGCGACAAAGTATAAAAAAAAAAAAAAAAAAAAAAAAAAAAAATATATATATATATATATATATATATATATATATATATATATATATATATATATATATATATATATATATATATATATATATATATATATATATATATATATATATGGAAATGAGATGTTTGAGGACAATGTGTGGTGTGAGGTGGTTTGATCGAGTGAGTAACGTAAGGGTAAGAGAGATGTGTGGAAATAAAAAGAGCGTGGTTGAGAGAGCAGAAGAGGGTGTTTTGAAGTGGTCTGGGCACATGGAGAGGATGAGTAAGGAAAGATTGACCAAGAGGATATATATGTCGGAGGTGGAGGGAAGAAGGAGAAGAGGGAGACCAAATTGGAGGTGGAAAGATGGAGTGAAAAAGATTTTGTTTGATCGGGGCCTGAACATGCAGGAGGGTGAAAGGAGGGCAAGGAATAGAGTGAATTGGAGCGATGTGGTATACCGGGGCTGACGTGCTGTCAGTGGATTGAATCAAGGCATGTGAAGCGTCTGGGGTAAACCATGGAAAGCTGTGTAGGTATGTATATTTGCGTGTGTGGACGTATGTATATACATGTGTATGGGGGGGGGGGTTGGGCCATTTCTTTCGTCTGTTTCCTTGCGCTACCTCGCAAACGCGGGAGACAGCGACAAAGTATAAAAAAATATATATATATATATATATATATATATATATATATATATATATATATATATATATATATATATATATATATATATATATATATATATTCCTATGAGTCCACGGGGAAATGAAACACGAAAAGTTCCCAAGTGCACTTTCGTGTAATAATCATATCATCAGGGGAGACACAAGAGAGAAATATAACAGTCAGTTGATATACATCGAAGAGACGAAGCTAGGACGCCATTTGGTAAACATGTGATTGTCCAAAACATGCTTTTCTAAGTCTTTCTCACATACATTCTTCAAATCAAACACCTAATCCACACATCCTCCACCACTTCTAAAACCACACTGCTCTTCCCCAATCTGATACTGTGTACATGCCTTCACCCTCTCAATCAATACCCTCCCATATAATTTCCTAGGAATACTCAACAAACTTATACCTTTGTAATTTGAGCACTCACTTTTTCCTGCCAATCCTCAGGCAGCTCACCATGAGTAATTCATGCATTAAATAACCTTACCAACGAGTCAACAATACAGTCACCCCCTTTTTTTAATAAATTCCACTGCAATACCATCCAAACCCGCTGCATTGCCGGCTTTCTTCCCTAACCCTTTCATTTTGCACACCACCTCGACAAGAACACCCTATATCTGCCACTCTATCATCAAACACATTCAACAAACCTTCAAAATACTCACTCCATCTCCTTCTCACATCACCACTACTTGTTATCACCTCCCCATTAGCTCTCTTCACTAAAGTTCCCATTTGTTCCCTTGTCTTACGCACTTTATTTACCTCCTTTCAAAACAATTTCTTACTCTCCCTAAAATCTAATGATACTCTCTCACCCCAACTTTCATTTGCCCTCTTTTTCACCTCTTGCACCTTTCTGTTGACCTTCTGCCTCGTTCTTTTTTACATCTCCCTGTCATTTACATTATTTTTCTGCAAAAATCTTCAAAATGCCTCTCTGTTCTCTTTCACTAATAACATCACTTCCTCATCTCACCACTCACTACCCTTTCTAATCTGTCCAACTCCCACGCTTCTCATGCTACAAGCATCTTTTGCGCAAGCCATCACTGCTTCCCTAAATATATCCCATTCCTTCCCCACTCCCCTTACCTCCTTTGTTCTCATCTTTTTCCATTCTGTACTCAGTTTCTCCTGGTACTTCCTCATACAAGTCTCCTTCCCAAGCTCACACACTGTCACCACTCTCTTCACCCCAACATTCTCTCTTCTTTTCTGAAAACTTCTACAAATCTTCACCTTCGCCTCCACAAGTTAATGATCAGACATCCCTCCAGTTGCACCTCTCAGCACATAAACATTCAAAAGTCTCTCTTTCGCGCGACTATCAATTAACACGTAATCCAATAACGATCTCTGGCCATCTCTCTTACTTACATAAGTATACTTATGTATATCCGTCTTTTTAAGCCAGGTATTCCCAATCACCAGTCCTTTTTTCACCACATAAATCTACAAGTTCTTCACCATTTCCGTTTACAACACTGAACACCCCATGTACCAAAAATTATTCCCTCAACTGCTATATTACTCACCTTTGCATTCAAATCACCCACCACTATAACCTAGTCTCGTGCATCAAAGCTACTAACACACTCACTCAGCTCCTCCCAAAACACTTGCCTCTCATGATCTTTCTTCTCATGCCCAGGTTCATATTCACCAGTGATCACCCATCTCTCTCCATCAACTTTCAGTTTTACCCATTTTAATCTGGAGTTTACTTTCTTACACTCTATCACATACTTCCACCACTCCTGTTTCAGAGTAGTGCTACTCCTTCCCTTCATATACTTCCACCACTCCTGTTTCAGGAGTAGTGCTACTCCTTCCCTTGCTCTTTTCCTCTCACTAACCCCTGACTTTACTCCCAAGACATTCGCAAACCAGTCTTCCCCTTTACCCTTGAGCTTCGTTTCACTCAGAGCCAAAGCATCCAGGTTCCTTTCCTCAAACATACTACCTATCTCTTCTTTTTTCCCATCTTGGTTACATCCACACACATTTAGACACCCCAGTGTGAGCATTGGAGGAGGATGAGCTCTCCCTGCGTGACTCTTTCTTCTGTTTCCTTTTTTAGAAAGTTAAAATTCAAGGATGGTAGGGTTTCCAGTCCCCCGCTCCCGTCCCATTTAGTCGCCTTCTACGACACATGAGGAATGCGTGGGAAGTATTCTTTCTCCCCTATCCCCAGGGATATTGATTGTTGTTTTCTTTATTATCATTATCATCATTGTTATTATTATTATCATTATTATTATTATTATTATTATTATCATTATTATTATTATTATTATTATTATTATCATTATTATTATCATTATTATTATTATTATTATTATTATTATGATTATTATTATCATTATTATTATCATAATTATTGTTATCAACGTCATTACTGTCGTCATTATTATTATCATTATTACTATCATCATTATAATTGTTATTATTATTATTATTATTATTATCATTATTATTATTATCATCATTATTCTTATTATCATTATTATCATCATTATTTTGCTTTGTCGCTGTCTCCCGCGTTTGCGAGGTAGCGCAAGGAAACAGACGAAAGAAATGGCCCAACCCACCCCCATACACATGCACATACATACACGTCCACACACGCAAACACACACACCTATACATCTCAATGTACACATATATATACATACACAGACACATACATATATACCCATGCACACAATTCACACTGTCTGCCTTTATTCATTCCCATTGCCACCTCGCCGCACATGAAATACCATCCCCCTTCCCCCTCATGTGTGCAATTTAGCGCTAGGAAAAGACAACAAAGGCCCCATTCGTTCTCAGTCAGTCTCTAGCTGTCATGCAATAATGCCCGAAACCACAGCTCCCTTTCCACATCCAGGCCCCACACAACTTTCCATGGTTTATCCCAGACGCTTCACATGCCCTGATTCAATCCACTGACAGCACGTCAACCCCGGTATACCACATCGATCCAATTCACTCTATTCCTTGCCCGCCTTTCACCCTCCTGCATGTTCAGGATCCGATCACTCAAAATCTTTTTCACTCCATCTTTCCACCTCCAATTTGGTCTCCCACTTCTCGTTCCCTCCACCTCCGACACATATATCCTCTTGGTCAATCTTTCCTCACTCATTCTCTCCATGTGCCCAAACCATTTCAAAACACCCTCTTCTGCTCTCAACCACGCTCTTTTTATTTCCACACATCTCTCTTACCCTTACATTACTTACTCGATCAAACCACCTCACACCACACATTGTCCTCAAACATCTCATTTCCAGCACATCCATCCTCCTGCGCACAACTCTATCCATAGCCCACGCCTCGCAACCATACAACATTGTTGGAACCACTATTCCTTCAAACATACCCATTTTTGCTTTCCGAGATAATGTTCTCGACTTCCACACATTCTTCAAGGCCCCCAGGATTTTCGCCCCCTCCCCCACCCTATGATTCACTTCCGCTTCCATGGTTCCATCCGCTGCCAGATCCACTCCCAGATATCTAAAACACTTTACTTCCTCCAGTTTTTCTCCATTCAAACTTACCTCCCAATTGACTTGACCCTCAACCCTACTGTACCTAATAACCTTGCTCTTATTCACATTTACTCTTAACTTTCTTCTTTCACACACTTTACCAAACTCAGTCACCAGTTTCTGCAGTTTCTCACATGAATCAGCCACCAGCGCTATATCATCAGCGAACAACAACTGACTCACTTCCCAAGCTCTCTCATCCACAACAGACTGCATACTTGCCCCTCTTTCAAAAACTCTTGCTTTCACCTCCCTAACAACCCCATCCATAAACAAATTAAACAACCATGGAGACATCACACACACCTGCCGCAAACCTACATTCACTGAGAACCAATCACTTTCCTCTCTTCCTACACGTACACATGCCTTACATCCTCGATAAAAACTTTTCACTGCTTCTAACAACTTGCCTCCCACACCATATATTCTTGATACCTTCCACAGAGCATCTCTATCAACTCTATCATATGCCTTCTCCAGATCCATAAATGCTACATACAAATGCATTTGCTTTTCTAAGTATTTCTCACATACATTCTTCAAAGCAAACACCTGATCCACACATCCTCTACCACTTCTGAAACCACACTGCTCTTCCCCAATCTGATGCTCTGTACATGCCTTCACCCTCTCAATCAATACCCTCCCATATAATTTACCAGGAATACTCAACTTATACCTCTGTAATTTGAGCACTCACTCTTATCCCCTTTGCCTTTGTACAATGGCACTATGCACGCATTCCGCCAATCCTCAGGCACCTCACCATGAGTCATACATACATAAAAAACCTTACCAACCAGTCAACAATACAGTCACCCCCTTTTTTAATAGATTCCCCTGCAATACCATCCAAACCTGCTGCCTTGCCGGCTTTCATCTTCCGCAAAGCTTTTACTACCTCTTCTCATTTTACGAAATCATTTTCCCTAACCCTCTCACTTTGCACACCACCTCGACCAAAACACCCTATATCTGCCACTCTATCATCAAACACATTCAACAAACCTTCAAAATACTCACTCCATCTCCTTCTCACATCACCACTACTTGTTATCACCTCCCTATTAGCGCCCTTAACTGAAGTTCCCATGTGCTCCCTTGTCTTACGCACTTTATTTACCTCCTTCCAGAACATCTTTTTATGCTCCCTAAAATTTAATAATACTCTCTCACCCTAACTCTCATTTGCCCTCTTTTTCACCTCTTGCACCTTTCTCTTGACCTCCTGTCTCTTTCTTTTATACATCTCCCACTCAATTGCATTTTTCCCTGCAAAAATCGTCCAAATGCCTCTCTCTTCTCTTTCACTAATAATCTTACTTCTTCATCCCACCACTCACTACCCTTTCTAATCAACCCACCTCCCACTCTTCTCATGCCACAAGCACCTTTTGCGCACTCCATCACTGATTCCCTAAATACATCCCATTCCTCCCCCACTCCCCTTACTTCCATTGTTCTCACCTTTTTCCATTCTGTACTCAGTCTCTCCTGGTACTTCCTCACACAGGTCTCCTTCCCAAGCTCACTTACTCTCACCACCCTCTTCACTCCAACATTCACTCTTCTTTTCTGAAAACCCTTATAAATCTTCACCTTAGCCTCCACAAGATAATGATCAGACATCCCTCCAGTTGCACCTCTCAGCACATTAACATCGAAAAGTCTCTCTTTTCGCGCCTGTCAATTAACACGTAATCCAATAACGCTCTCTGGCCATCTCTCCTACTTACATACGTATACTTATGTATATCTCGCATTTTAAACCAGGTATTCCAAAATCACCAGTCCTTTTTCAGCACATAAATCTACAAGCTCTTCACCATTTCCAATTACAACACTGAACACCCCATGTATACCAATTATTCCCTCAACTGCCACATTACTCACCTTTGCATTCAAATCACCCATCACTATAACCCGGTCTTGTGCATCAAAACCACTAACACACTATTTCAGCTGCTCCCAAAATACTTGCCTCTCATGATCTTTCTTCTCATGCCCAGGTTCATATGCACCAATAATCACCCATCTCTCTCCATCAACTTTCAGTTTTACCCATATTAATCGAGAATTTACTTTCTTACATTCTCTCACATACTCCCACAACTCCTGTTACAGGAGTGCTGCTACTCCTTTCCTTGCTCTTGTCCTCTCACTAACCCCTGACTTTACTCCCGAGACATTCCCAAACCACTCTTCCCCTTTACCCTTGAGCTTCGTTTCACTCAAAGCCAAAACCTCCAGGTTCGTTTCTTCAAACATACTACCTATCTCTCCTTTTTTCACATCTTGGTTAGATCCACACACATTTAGACACCCCAATCTGAGTCTACGAGGAGGATGAGCACTCCCCGCGTGACTCCTTCTGTTTCCCATTTTTAGAAAGTTAAAATACAAGGAGGGGAGGATTTCTGGCCCCCCGCTCCCGTCCCCTCTAGTCGCCTTCTACGACACGTGAGGAATGCGTGGGAAGTATTCTTTCACCCCTATCCCCAGGGATGATATATATATACATATATATACACACATGCACATATACACACATACATATACATATACATATGAAAAATGTAAGAAATAATTTAGAAAACTGAAACTTCTAGCTTGAAATGAAATGAAAAAATGAATGTCACATAATGGTTCAACCTCTGGCTATGGAAAAGGGAAATGTATAATTTATTTACACAAACGTCAATAGTAGTTTTCATCAATTTACCCACTGTATCATACTGCCTGGTCCACTTCTCTTACCATGAAACAGGAATATTGGCTTATGGTGTTTCTCAATTGTCTTCATTACACCAAGTACAACCATATCTTGGTTACATGAGGGGAGGTAGTTGGTCATCCGCCATAATTAATTATATCATTATTATTATTATTATTATTATTATTATTATTATTATTACTATTATTATTATCATTACTGTTATTATCATCATTGTTATTATTATTATTATTATTATTATTATTATTATTATTATTATTACTATTATTATTATTATTATTATTATTATTATTATTATTATTATTATTATCATTATTATTATTATTGTCATCGTCATTATTGTTGTTATTATTATTAACATCATTACTATTATTATTATTATTATTATTATTATCATTATTATCATTAATGTTATTAATATCATTATTATTGTTATCGTTATTACTGTCTATTCATTTATTATACTTTTTCGCTGTTTCCCGCGTTAGCCAGGTAGTGCAAGGAAACAGACGAAAGAATTATTATTATTATTATTATTATTATTATTATTATTATTATATTATTATTATTATTATCATTATCATTATTATTATTATCATTATTATTATCATTATCATTATTATCATTATTATTATTGTTATTATTATTTTTTATCATACTTTGTCGCAGTCTCCCGCGTTTGCGAGGTAGCGCAAGGAAACAGACGAAAGAAATGGCCCAACCCCCCCCCATACACATGTATATACATACGTCCACACACGCAAATATACACACCTACACAGCTTTCCATGGTTTACCCCAGACGCTTCACATGCCTTGATTCAATCCACTGACAGCAAGTCAACCCCGGTATACCACATCGCTCCAATTCACTCTATTCCTTGCCCTCCTTTCACCCTCCTGCATGTTCAGGCCCCGATCACACAAAATCTTTTTCACTCCATCTTTCCACCTCCAATTTGGTCTCCCTCTTCTCCTCGTTCCCTCCACCTCCGACACATATATCCTCTTGGTCAATCTTTCCTCACTCATTCTCTCCATGTGCCCAAACCACTTCAAAACACCCTCTTCTGCTTTCTCAACCACGCTCTTTTTATTTCCACACATCTCTCTTACGTTACTCACTCGATCAAACCACCTCACACCACACATTGTCCTCAAACATCTCATTCCAGCACATCCATCCTCCTGCGCACAACTCTATCCATAGCCCACGCCTCGCAACCATACAACATTGTTGGAACCACTATTCCTTCAAACATACCCATTTTTGATTTCCGAGATAATGTTCTCGACTTCCACACATTCTTCAAGGCTCCCAGAATTTTCGCCCCCTCCCCCACCCTATGATCCACTTCCGCTTCCATGGTTCCATCCGCTGCCAGATCCACTCCCAGATATCTAAAACACTTCACTTCCTCCAGTTTTTCTCTATTCAAACTCACCTCCCAATTGACTTGACCCTCAACCCTACTGTACCTAATAACCTTGCTCTTATTCACATTTACTCTTAACTTTCTTCTTCCACACACTTTACCAAACTCAGTCACCAGTTTCTGCAGTTTCTCACATGAATCAGCCACCAGCGCTGTATCATCAGCGAACAACAACTGACTCACTTTCCAGGCTCTCTCATCCCCAACAGACTTCATACTTGCCCCTCTTTCCAAAACTCTTGCATTTACCTCCCTAACAACCCCATCCATAAACAAATTAAACAACCATGGAGACATCACACACCCCTGCCGCAAACCTACATTCACTGAGAACCAATCACTTCCTCTCTTCCTACACGTACACATGCAATTACATCCTCGATAAAAACTTTTCACTGCTTCTAACAACTTTCCTCCCACACCATATATTCTTAATACCTTCCACAGAGCATCTCTATCAACTCTATCATATGCCTTCTCCAGATCCATAAATGCTACATACAAATTCATTTGCTTTTCTAAGTATTTCTCACATACATTCTTCAAAGCAAACACCTGATCCACACATCCTCTACCACTTCTGAAACCACACTGCTCTTCCCCAATCTGATGCTCTGTACATGCCTTCACCCTCTCAATCAATACCCTCCCATATAATTTACCAGGAATACTCAACAAACTTATACCTCTGTAATTTGAGCACTCACTCTTATCCCCTTTGCCTTTGTACGATGGCACTATGCACGCATTCCGCCAATCCTCAGGCACCTCACCATGAGTCATACATACATTAGATAACCTTACCAACCAGTCAACAATACAGTCACCCCCTTTTTTAATAAATTCCACTGCAATACCATCCAAACCTGCTGCCTTGCCGGCTTTCATCTTCCGCAAAGCTTTCACTACCTCTTCTCTGTTTACCAAATCATTATTATTATTATTATTATTATTATTATTATTATTATTATTATTATTATTATTATTATTATTATTATTATTATTATTATTATTATTATTATTATTATTATTATTATTATTATTATTATTATTATCACTATCATTTATATTATCATTACCATCATTATCGTCATTATTTTTATTATTATCTATATCATCATTACTATCATTATTATCATCAGTATAATTATATCATTATTATTATTATCATCATCATTATTATTATTATTATTATTATTATTATTATTATTATTATTATTATTATTATTATTATTATTATCATTATGATTATTATTATTATCATTATTATTATTATTATTATTATTATTATTATTATTATTATTATTATTATTATCATTATTATTATTATTATTTATATTATTACTTATATTATCATTACTATCATTATTATCATTAATACAATTATATTATTATTATTATTATTATTATTATTATTATTATTATTATTATTATTATTATTATTATAATTATTATTATTATTATTATTATTACTATTATTATTATTATTATTATTATTATTATTATCATTATTATTATTATTATTATTATCATTATTATTATTATTATTATTATTATTATTATTATTATTATTATTATTATTATTATTATTATCATTATTATTATTGTTATTATTATTATTATTATTATTATTATATTTATATTATCATTACTATCATTATCATCATTAATACAATTATATCATTATTATTATCAATATTATTATTATTATTATTATTATTATTATTATTATTATTATTATTATTATTATTATTATTATTATAATTATTATTATTATCATTATTATTATTATTATTATTAATATTATTATTATTGTTATTATTTATATCATCATTATTATCATTATTATCATTAATATAATTATATCATTATCATTATTATTATTATAATTATTATCTATATTATCATTACTATCATCAGTATCATTAATACATTTATATCATTATTATCATTATCATTATTAATATTATTTATGTTATCATTACCATCATTATTATCATCAATACAATTATATTATCATTATCATTATTATTATTATTATTTATATTATCATTACTATCATTATTATCATTAATACAATTATATCATTATTATTATTATTATTATTATTATTATTATTATTATTATTATTATTATTATTATTATTACTATTATTATTTATATCATCATTACTATCATTATTATCATTATAATTATTATCATCATTTATATTATCATTACTATCATTATTATCATTAATGCAATTATATCATTATTATCATTATCATTGTTATTATCATTATCTATATTATCATTACTATCGTTATTATCTTTAATATGATTATATCATTATTATTATTATCTTTTTATATTCATATTATCATTACTATCATTATTATCATTAGTTTAATTATATCATTATTATCATTAATATAATTATATCATTATTATCATTAATACAATCATATTATTATTATCATTATTATCATTACAATTATCATTATTCATATTATCATTACTATCATTATTATCATTAATACAATTATTATTATTATCATTATTATCATTATTATCATTTATATCATCATTACTATCATTATTATCATTCATACAATTATATTATCACTATCATTATTACCATCATCATCATTATTATATAGATAATCAGCATTAATTTCATGAATGTTATCATTACATATCACTGTCATTATTATCATTACTGTTATCTACTGGATCTTTTCTATCATTATGTTATTGTTGTTTATGTTTTTGGTTTTGAATTTGTCATTACTATCATCTTTATTATCATGGACCTCATCTGTAATTACCGTCATTATTGGTATCGTAATGATAAGAGCGATGATTATGAAAAGATTGGTATTTTGACAACCATGATAAATAGACCACTAAAATCCACGCGAGAACGAGTTCATTTTTTATGTTCTTGGCTGGAATGACTTTATGACGACGAACTACTCAAGGTATGCAGCACTGTGTGCCTGGCGA
The DNA here is from genome assembly GCF_036320965.1 of Panulirus ornatus. Taxonomy (NCBI): domain Eukaryota; kingdom Metazoa; phylum Arthropoda; class Malacostraca; order Decapoda; family Palinuridae; genus Panulirus; species Panulirus ornatus. The sequence goes on from NC_092248.1 coordinate 16,007,673, forward strand.
ATGACCTAGAGCACAGATCCAATGTTCAGTTGAAGTTTATTAGGAAGAGACAATCTTGCCTTACAATTCTGGAAGCTACAGCGTAACAGAGGAGGTATCATTCAGCTCCCACATCTGCATTAAACGTAGATTAATATTCGCTTGGTTACTGTGGCGTTGTCAGACCAGCCATTCCTGGGTGAAGCAGGGCAATGTATATGAGCCTCTTTGGTTGGTGAGAATAGACGAAGTGGGACCCAGGGCGTTTCCAATACCAGGGAATCAATATGTAGGCCATTCAATCCTGCAATCGTGACGCATACGTACTTGAGAGTGGAACTCTTAGATCTAACAGACACGTCCTAGGAAAGACCCAGCTGTTCGATGGACACGTATAACCAGATAACCAGATTTCAATAAACCTGGTGAGAGAAATTTTGAAAAAGCGATCTCCAGTGTCCACTGCAAAAAATAAGTGCACTTATTTGAGGTCCTTTCATCTCTACTCGATTCCCACAGCCCTTCGATAAGTGACCATATTGTTTTACAGGATTGGCTGGTTGTTTGGGCTCTAAGCCTGTCATCCTTAATGGTTAACATCCATATCATAAGTTGAAACTGGAAATCTACATTATCTCGATTCGGATATCAGTTCCGTGCCGTCTCAGTTAACATAAAAGAATGATTGATAAAATTCTATTTAATTTTTGTTGGTTTAAATGTGATCAATGCGTTATATGGACCTGCGGATCATTCCCTGTAGTATGGTATAAAGAAAGTTGGATTATGTGGCAGCGATTTGAGCATCATGCCTTGATATCAGTGTTCGTCGAGTGAGACCCACTAGGATGCAGGAATCACCAAATGACTGCGAAAGAGACAGGATGTTGTCAGTCTACGTACTGTGTTTGCTTCGGTCTCTCTTTGGCAGACTTGAAGGAACGGCACAATCCTGAGAAAGACATAGATGATCAAGTTGTAGTACAAGTCAGGAGAACACGGCCATCATGAATACCGTACGGAATAAAAGTATAATGTCAATAGTGGAATTGATCCGTGATCTGAAGGTGCACCTCCCCCTTCATGCCATCCCTAAACGACTTGGCGACTCCTCAGCGAGAGCTACATTCACTGCTAAGTTCCGGCAATGGAGGGTAAGCGTAAGGTACTTCAGCAGTCATCCATCGACCCCAATTACTCGACAAAAGAGAAATCATCTCTATTAGTAGACTACGTAAAGATCCTGAAAGATGTCCTACTTCCATCCGTGTGAACCATCCGTATTCCTGCTCTCTGACATAATAAAATTTGTGAATTCCAAAGACACACAAGTAGAATAACTAAAGACTGATGCAAGATGCATCATACGATTAAAGTCATTGACTGGCTTACTAAAGGTTCTGGAATGAATCCGGTGAAAAAAAGAAAAATCTAAGGATCATCACGTGGCCGGAAAGAGAGAGAGGTAGAGAACGCAAGGAACCACTAGGAGTCTGAAGCTCACGGACTGGTTGGTTGTGGTAGAGCGTTCGACAGTCACTGAAAGTTTGTATGAACCTAGTTCAGTTCATGTCAGGAAGACGAAGACAGAAAATGAGGAGATGGAACTCTCAGTCAAGTATATTTCTAGCCTAAGCACCGTTGCTAATGACAAAGCATATTGACAACAAACAACTCTGAACTATTCTAACTAAAGGTGCAAAAAAAATCTGAGCTTTTGCATGAGCATTACATGGGCAGATCTAATTCCTTTCTCACTGCATCAAGCACTGAATTTCGTTGGCATTCCAGTATACCTCTCATTGCTTCATTTTGTATTATTTCAAGCCTACCAAATCAACTATTACCCAAAGCCGGCAAGCATATTGCACCATAGTCAATTAACTATCTAACTATACATATGGTAGGTATCCCAACACCAAAATCCGACCAAGACATAGGCTGTAATGGCGGTAATCTAACATTATGTAAATCACTTATACGTCTCAATTCGGCATTTTTGGTAACCTTATCATACTGTACACACACTTATGTATGTATAAGCTTGTACTTCCTTCAGCTCCATCTCATTAAATATTAATAGTTCTTCGGGACTTACGTTACTTTGGTTCTTAGTTACATCTTCATTCACAGCAAATCTAAACTTTGTGTAATTACACTGTGTAATATAATCTTTTTCCTGGGTAGTAAGTAGTGATTCCTAATTGCTTATGCATAAAAAGTAAAGAATAAGGCTATCATTCCATTCAAACTTTGCTTTTGTGACCAGGACAGAGATATTGTGAAATTTACCTATTTCCAACTGGACAATGGGCGAATTTGCTAATTTCTATTTACATAAAGTCAGAATAACGACAATATATTAATCAAAATCAACATGTATTTACGCAAATGTTAAACAAAAGTGATCACAAAAGATTTAGAAGAGAGTAGTTTTTCGAGATGTACAATTGTACAGTATATCACTTTCATGAATCAGACCGCAATTATAATTTCTCATCATGTGCTTTCTCCTTCCTAGTGAGCTTCTTGGGGAATTCTTTGCATTCCAGGATCTCCTTTATCTGTGGTCTGACGAAGACACCGGTTTTGACCTTTGCCTCAGACAGCTCAGGGAAGAAGTCTTGAAGGATACTTGAAGGCTGCAGACTCCTTATCTAGAGCTGTGACAAAATGTTTCATAAGGCCTAATTTCATGTGCAGTGTTGGCATCAACTCCTTCCAGGAGTCCACCAGTTGCTCCAGTTTGACGTTGTTCATCCCCACTGAGAATTCGGTTCGCTGTGGCCAGTCCCGCCTATGGTAATGTGCTGCGGTGTCCCGTCTGTTCCAGAGGTAGAGATAGCTAGCAGGGAAACTTGGTAAAACCTCCTTGGAGATCCAGCAGGAATGCCACCATTTTGAATTCTCTGATGACTCAACTGTGCTGAGGCCATGACACCTGTTGTATCCTTTGACGTGCACCTAGCCAAGGGAAGAGACTGGTACTTGTTTCCGTTATGGAGCAGCACAGCTTTGAGGGTTACAAGCGAATACAATTGCCTCGAACAGACTGGTTACACTGTGGCAGAAGCAGAGCCCATCTAGACGGGCGAAGAACCTAAAAAACCCAGGCGATGCTTCCTCTGATTTGCGATTTGCACACTTTTATCCAAGAAGTTCTACTGCTTGAAGCTAGACGTCAAAAGTTCGCTGTTGGACCTTGTGAGACCAAGATCTCTGATCAAGTCCATGAGGTCTTTTTGACTGAGGTAGTATGGGTTTCTCTCCTCGGCTGCTACTCCGAAGTAGTAATCTGGATCTACATCTTCCTTCCCATCGGAATAATATCTATATTACTGGAAACTTTTAGAAAGTTCTGTATCAACTACTCAGCACTGAACCTATCAGGAATGTTTTGAAAAATAGGTAATTTTCAAAATATCACTGTCCTAATGACAAAAGCAAAGTTTCAATGGAATAATAACCATTTTCTATACTTTTAGACAAAATCAATTAGAAAAGAACATTATTACCCAGGAACCAAAAAGAAGCTTCTTCTATGCCATTTGCATCTTCTTTTCGTTAGGTAACTATAATGATGTGTCATCAGCATAGATTATTGGTCCGACTCTACTAGGATAACCATCCTTCGAAATTTTTTCATTCGCAAGTTGAATAAATCAGGACTTAGGAGTTCCTAATTCAAAATCTTTTAGTTGAAATGTAACTAACATCCTGCCAGACACACCCGGATTTGCCAGATCATATGATATTATTTAACTAATTTACCTCATGAAAGATACCTTAGACGTCTACATAAACTTTGCAGGCATCGTTAGAACTAGCCAAGTATATCATAATGCAATCATTTGTACCTTTACTCTCCAAAATAACATGGAAAATGCTGAAAATATCATCACCCAGCAGGTATAACCTATTGAAAATCATCCTGGCTAATATTTCACACATACCGGATGTTAATGAGACCGGTCTGTAACCACTATTGACCTTCGGCACAGGTACATTTACAGCCTCCTTCGAGTTCCTGAGCAATTACTCCATTCTGAAGCTCATATTCGATAAATCTAACAAATTCTTTAACAGTTCAAGATATATGTAATACCATCAGCCCCCGGAACTAGACTCTCCAATCTCAATAGCAGCTAAAAGCTTCTCTCTTGTAACACCACCACACGAATTTTCCCTTCTGTTGATATGAATATATGTATATAAATTCTTTGCTGTCAGAGTCATAATTCCTTTATTCTTGTCAAACCTCCAGTGGCAACGACGATAAACTGGCAGGCTTTCCCCCACTTCTCTATCAAGTCAACAACCACAATCTGAGGATCAGCCACTCCATTAGGTCCTCCCCTCACCGTTCTTGCCCTGTCATCATCAACCTACATCTCCAGTGTAGTCTACTCTCCAGCAATTTTCCCCAGGGAAGCATCTCAACCCTTTTCCCTAGCCTTCAGTTTGACCTCTGCTACTGCTTGTAAAGCAACTTTCCCTTCCTCAGACATGCCTAATCTTATTCAGTCCTCGTGTGTCATCATCATCAGAGTGGCGACCATGCCTTAGATTTACTTTTTTAGTATAAGTTCTTCCTGACAGTAGTGCTCCTGTGCGCCAAAATATTCCAGGTGACAGATTCCCTTCATCTGGCCTGTCAAATCTTCAGAAAAGCTATGTACATCATGTGGCTTATATTCACTGTACCCACCCGTCATGTGATTTATGAAGTCGACATATTTACTCCTATCCAGTGTGATTCTTGTTCTCCTATAATAAGTAACACAAACTTTCTCCAGTGGAAGTTCAATACCTTGAACAGGATGATCACTCACGAATTCGGGGTCTACTTTACAATGTCCTTCCATACCTTGTGTAATCATCAGACAAGTTAAGTCAATCCTCGCTATCCTTAAATGAGGAGGTGAATTATCCCCACCAGAACAATCTTGCATCATGATAATGACTAGGAAACTGATGCCAAATTATGCCATTCCAATTCCTACTACCTTTCGAATCCAAGCTCATCATACCTAGCATTCGGATCTCTCACCATCGATGGTGGAACAAGAAATAATCAGGTAGATTTTCTAATCCAAGTAATTTCTGACTCGCATACAAATTGAATAAGTTTATAAAGGCTTAAGCAACTCTTTCCATGACTCACATGTTTCTGAATCACAAATGCATTAATCAAATTTACACAGCCCTCATCAACTCTTATCCTGACTACCGTAATTCTGACCAGCATACACATTGACTATGTGTATGAAGCTTTCATCAACTCTTATCCTGACTCCTAGAATTCTGAGTCAAACTTTGATTGAGTTTATAAAGCCCTCCCGATTCCTATAATTTTGACTCATACGTATTCATTAAGTTTATAAAGTCCTCATCAACTCTTACCGTTATAATTCTGATTCACATACACATTTATTAGGTTTATAAAACCTTCATCAACTCTTATCCTGATCCTAAAATTCTGACTTACATTCACATGAACTAGGTTTATGAAAACCTCGCCAACTCTATCCTGACTCCTATGTATTCACTTCCCCCAGATATCGTTAGGGTTTTCTAATAATTCTTCTGGTATAATAATTCTTCTGGTATAATAATTCTTCTGGTATAATAATTCTTCTGGTATAATACTTTCAACAAAAATAAACAGTCCCCTGACGCCTGCATCTGTTCTTGAAATAAAGTTCTGATAGTTCTTAAAGGTCAATAGTTTGCCATCCCGATCTCCTGATTCCCTTATTCCTGCACTGCCACTACTTCAATATCATTTTCTCTCACTTAAAGTAAATTAGTCATCCTCTCACGAGACTATTTACATTTCAGAACACAACTTCAAGCTTCCCTGTTTCTTCGCCATTGTTTATTTTCCCTATGATTGCCTTCATAAGAAAAATATCCTCGACCTTATTATCTTGTTTGGTGAGGAATTCATTTAACATACTAATTAATGAAGATATCTTCACGGGTTTCACCATCCTCGCCATCGGAACCTTTTCAACTGGATCCTTAGACCCTTCCTACCCATTTTGTTTTTCCTCCGTTTTCAGACACTCCCTAAATACCCCCCCCCCCCCCCTTCCTTCCCCTTCCTCTCAAGTCTAGACAACTGACTTACCAAATGCTGATGTGACATGTTTTTTACCCCCTGACGACGTGCTTTAACAACAAGCTACGGTACTGGTACTTCTATTGCCTTATCTCGCATATTTGGTATGCAAAACCAAGCTTTAGGATCCGGTGCTGCTGTTGGCTCACAGCAACTACGTGGCTTAGGAAACAGGTTCCGATACACATGTCGACATAGCCCCCCCCCTCTGGTGGTTCACTATGAACATTAGAGCAGAAAATCAAGCGTTTTTCCGCATCAACAAGCTTTGCATATTCTTCCATCTTTTCCTTTACCTTAGCAAAGATCTTAAGTCTCTTATCACACTTGCCTGACGCTGCATTATGAGTCCCTCCAGAGTTACAACACGTAAGGGAGATTTTCCCCCCCGAATTTATTTTCTCAGCGCAGTCCGAACTGTGATGTTTCGCCACAGTCCATACACGTAGTACCATATGGACACGGCCAGCCTTATGCCCAAACGACTGCAATGGAAGCAAAGAGGCAGATGTTCACCTATCATCAGACACATTCAGCGGTCCTTCAAAATACTCACTCCATTTCCTCACTTCATCATTATCTGTTACACTTCCCATTTGTCCCATCACTGTACCAGAAGCAAAGCCGTATCCACAGCCGTGTGGTAGGTGGCTACGAAGGCTTTTGTATATATCTTCATCATTCCGGGGTACACTAACACCACATCTCGGAAGCTAACTGTTAAGTGCTTCGCAACTTTCTCGACCCTCCACTGTTAAGAAGGGTCGATTCACTTCTTCCTTCAAGAGCGGTCGAGAATCACGGTGCTTTGATGGCAGTTGTTTGAAGCCCACACCCGCCTCTGGGCCTGTGACAACGAATTCCTTTCCGAAAGTACGGTGGCTTCCTCTTTGGGTTCACTTCTTCCATCAGAGCAACCGTCGCCTTCCTCCCGATCTTCCTGTCACTTTCCCGGGAACTTCCCATCAATTACCTGCGATTGATCCTGAATCACCAAGGTAAGGGTTCCCCCGAGCACGTCTCTCTCTTGCTTACCGTTGAACTGAACCCAATGCATTCCGTCTCGTTAGGAGGTCGAACCAAAATCGACCAAGGTTCCAGGTTCCAGTCATGCATTTCAGCACAGTTGTAAGCACGTCCACACTCAACCTTGGCTGACGTGGAGCTGATATGTGTGTATTCATATGTCAAGTTCTATTGAATATACTATCAAAATGACGCGCCCACGAAACACCTTGAACCGGCAACTTTTAGCTCCATACAGTAATCCATGATACCTGATTGTAACACAATGCAGTAGAATAAAGTAGAATACAGGCTCTGAGCTGTGTCGTCTTCATATTCTCCTCCTGAAGGTGATAGGGTTGGGTTATATGTTCCATAAATGTGATATACATCATAGCAACGGATACACACGTTATAGTGTTCGGATACACTTAGATCACAGGTATGCGATATCTAACAAACATTAAGGACCAAACGTAATAAAGGAGACCCAAAAACATCAAAATTACATGCTTTTGTCACAAATGGTGACACAGCATTAGAAATGTAGTCGAGAAACATAAAAGGTATGTCTAGCCACAAATTTGTTTTCTATAATATATAACTTAACCATTTTCTTTTTAACAATTTAGAAAGGGCGACTTATGTGTTGTGACATTAAACGTTAACAGAAAGAAAATGAATACAAACTACAAGACTTTCTTAGATCGTAAAAGAAAAAAGTCTAAACAAACGTAGAAAATTGTGTACAGTAGCTTATTGTCCCTGATACAACTTCAAGTCCTCACAGAGTGGGAAGGGCTTTGAGTTAGAGGGATATTGTGGGGGAAATAATCTAATCAACAGTTTAGATCGCAAGGTATCGATCGGTATGCACTTGTGTCAAAATAAATAAAACAACAAGTCTTTGGAAAGGTCTATTCAGTTTGTAAATCTGATTACAAACCAACTGATACTGTAGTGAAACAAGACAACATGCCTGTGGCGTCTAAAAGTGGTAGATTTAGTTTTGCTGACAAAATGCACATGTAACATGCAAATAGTTGGATAAGTTTAGATGTCTATAACGAGATCGAAACACTGCATATGATGACATGTCTCACATAGAGTAACATACATATATATCGACAGAAATACGAACTGTTTACCTTTAGAACGTAAACGATACATGACGCCGTCAAGTGAAACGAGTTTCCTCATTCACAAAGGAAATCATCCATTACATCCATTACTAAACTCCCAGGTGGCACCACGGATCTGGTAAACACAGGGGTGAGAGGTGGCATCCTAATTTTGGATGTTCCCAAGAACACTTGGCAATCTGAGGGACTTATAGAACTACGTACGTGTGCATGAGGACCTGGGGATAACTTCCATCAAGGATATTTGGTGTTAGAGAACTGAGGTGTTCTTGATACATACAAGTGACAACTCAGGGACCCGCCACACCTGGGCGGGCATGTCATGCCCACAGGCCAACTGAGGTATCCCTGCTTGGAGTGACTCATGCTGATGTCATAGGTGTGTCACAGCACACGATGAAAATCGACTTGACAAGTGATTGGTTATACTGTGGTTATCCGCTACTGAAGAGCGATTGTAGAAATAACATTAATTGTGGCAACACTGTTCTCTAGAGAGTGAGATACCGCCTGATGAGTTACTGATGGAGGCCTAAGGAAATGAAAAGAATGGAAGTTCATGAGGATCAAGAGTTGAGCAGTGACGAGTGTAACGTGAATGATGAGTTTCTAGGAAGATCACGAGATGAGGAAATTACAAGACGGTTCTGATATGCAAGAAAATTATAAAAAGAGGAGAGACAGAGACTGCCAACTCAATGACAGTGAAAGTGAGGGAGAGGAAGATATTACGCATTGCCTACATCCCTTACGATAAAGGGTGCAGAATCAGCCCATAGGCCGATTAAAACAGATTTGGCCTAGACACAGATTCCCTTACCAGCTGGCTAACATTTGTCTGCCGACTGCCGTTGTATGCATATATATGCATATATATGGAAATGTCTTGGGAGTAAAGTCAGGGGTTAGTGAGAGGACAAGAGCAAGGGAAGGAGTAGCACTACTCCTGAAACAGGAGTGGTGGGAGTATTTGACAGAGTGTAAGAAAGTAAACTCTAGATTGATATGGATAAAACTGAAAGTGGATAGAGAGAGATGGGTGATTATTGGTGCATATGCACCTGGGCATGAGAAGAAAGATCATGAGAGGCAAGTTTTTTGGGAGCTGCTGAGTGAGTGTGTCAGTACTTTTGACGCACGAACCGGGTTATAGTGATGGGTGATTTGAATGTAAAGGTGAGTAATGTGGTAGTTGAGGGAACGACTGGTGTACAAGGGGTGTTCAGTGTTGTAGATGGAAATGGTGAAGAGCTTGTATATTAATGTGCTGAAAAAGGACTGGTGGTTGGGAATACCTGGTCTAAAAAGAAAGATGTACATAAGTATATGTATGTAAGTAGGAGAGATGGTCAGAAGCGTAATTAGATTACGTGTTAATTGATAGGCGCGCGAAAGAGAGACTTTTGGATGTTAATGTGCTGAGAGGTGCAACTGGAGAGATGTTTGACCATTATCTTGTGGAGGCGAAGGTGAAGATTGTAGAGGTTTTCCGAAAAGAAGAGAGAATGTTAGGGTGAAGAGAGTGGTGAGAGTAAGTGATCTTGGGAAGGAGATTTGTGTGAGGAAGTATCAGGAGAGACTGAGTATAGAATGGAAAAAGGTGAGAACAAAGGATAAGGGGAGTGAGGGAGAAATGGGATTCATTAAAGAAGCAGTGATGGCTTGCGCAAAAGATGCTTGTGGCATGAGAAGCGTGGGAGGTGGGCAGATTAGAAAGGGTAGTGAGTGGTGGGATGAAAAACTAAGATTATCAGTGAAAGAGAAGAGAGAGGCATTTGGACGATTTTTGCAGGGAAATAATGTAAATGAGAGGGAGATGTATAAAAGAAAGAGGCAGGAGGTCAAGAGAAAGGTACAAGAAGTAAAAAAGAGGGCAAATGAGAGTTGGTAAGGATTGGCGGAATGCATGCACTGTGCATTTGTACAAAGGCAAAGGGGATAAAGGTGAGTGTTTCAAATTACAGTGTCATAAGTTTGTTGGGTATTCCTAGGAAATTATATGGGAAGGTACTGATTGAGAGGGAGAAGGCTTGTTCAGGGCTTCAAAGTGGGGAAGAGCAGGGTGGTTTCAGAAGTGGTAGAGGATGTGTGGATCAGATATTTGCTTTGAAGAATGTATATGAGAAATACTTAGAAAAACAAATGGATTTTATGTAGCTTTTATGGATGTGGAGAGGGCATATGTTAGAGTTGATAGAGACGCTCTGTAGAAGGTATTAAAAGTATATGGTGTAGGAGACAAGTTGCTAGAAGCAGTGAAGAGTTTTTATCGAGGATGTAGGGTATGTGTAGGAGTAAGAGAGAGGAAATTGATTGGTTCTCGGTGAATGTCGGTTTGCGGTAGGGGTGCGTGATGTCTCCATAGTTCTTTGATTTGTTTATGGATGGGGTTGTTAGGGAGGAGAATGCAAGAGTTTTGGAAAGTGGGGCAAGCATGCAGTCTTTTGTGTATGAGAGGGCTTGGGAAGTGAGACAGTTGTTGTTTGCTGATGATACAACGCTGGTGGCTGATTCGTGTAAGAAACTGCAGAAGCTGGTGACTGAGTTTGGTAAAGTGTGAGTAAGATGAAAGCTGAGAGTAAATGTGAATAAGAGGAAGGTTATTAGGTACAGTAGGGTTGAGGGACAAGTCAATTGGGAGGTAAGTTAGAACGAGGAAAAACTGGAGAAAATGAAGTGTTTTAGAAATCTGGGAGTGGATTTGGCAGCGGATGAAACCATGGAAGTGAGTCACAGGGTGGGGGAGGGGGCAAAAGTTCTAAGATCACTGAAGAATGTGGAGGGCGAGAACACTATCTCGGAAAGCAAAAATGGGTATGTTTGAAGGAACAGTGGTTCTAACAATGTTATATGGTTGCTAGGCATGGGTTATAGATAGAGTTGTGCCGAGAAGGGTGTATGTGTAGGAAATAAGATGTTTGAGGACAATATGTAGTGTGAGGTGGTTTGATTAAGTAATGAAAGGGCAAGAGAAGTGTGTGGTAATAAAAGTAGTGTGGTTGAGAGAGCAGAAAAGGGTGTTTTGAAATGGTTTGGTCACATGGAGAGAATGAGTGAGGAAAGATTGAAAAAGAGGATATACGTGTGTGAGAGGAGGAGGAGAGCGAGGAGAAGCGGGAGGCCAAATTGGAAGTAGAAGGATGGAGTGAAACAGATATTGAGCGATCGGGGCCTGAACATGCAGGAGGGTGAAAGGTGTGCAAGAAATAGAGTGAATCGGAACGATGTGGTATACCGGGGTCGACGTGCTGTCGTTGGATTGAACCAGTGCATGTGAAGCGTCTGGGGTAAACCATGGAAAGTTTTGTGAGGCCTGGATGTGGAAAGGGAGCTGTGGTTACGGTGCATTATACATGACAGCTAGAGACTGAGTGTGAACAAATGTGACCTTTCTAGTCTTCTCCTAGGGTGTTTTGGTCGAGGTGTTGTGCAAAGTGAGAGGGTTAGGGAAAATGATTTGGTAAACAGAGAAGAGGTAGTAAAAGCTTTGCGGAAGATGAAAGCCGGCAAGGCAGCAGTTTTGGATGGTATTGCAGTGGAATTTATTAAAAAAGAGGGTGACTGTATTGTTGATTGGTTGGTAAGGTTATTTAATGTATGTATGATTCATGGTGAGGTACCTGAGGAAGGTGAAATGTTTGCATAGTGCCATTGTACAAAGGGAAAGGGGATAAGAGTAAGTGCCCAAATTACAGAGGTATAAGTTTGTTGAGTATTCCTGGTAAATTATATGGGAGGGTATTGACTGAGAGGGTTAAGGCATGTACAGAGCAACGGATTGGGGAAGAACAGTGTGGTTTCAGAAGTGGTAGAGGATGTGTGGATCAAGTGTTTGATTTGAAGAATGTATGTGAGAAATACGTAGAAAAGCAAATGGATTTGTATGTAGCATTTATGGATCTTGAGAAGGCATATGATAGAGTTGACAGAGATGCTCTGTGGAAGGTATTAAGAATATATGGTGTGGGAGGCAAGTTGTTAGAAGCAGTGAAAAGTTTTTATCGAGGATGTAAGGTATGTGTACGTGTAGGAAGAGAGGAAAGTGATTGGTTCTCAGTGAATGTAGGCTTGCGGCAGGGGTGTGTGATGTCTCCATGGTTGTTTAATTTGTTTATGGATGGGGTTGTTAGGGAGGTGAATGCAAGAGTTTTGGAAAGAGGGGCAAGTATGAAGTCTGTTGGGGATGAGAGAGCTTGGGAAGTGAGTCAGTTGTTGTTCGCTGATGATACAGCGATGGTGGCTGATTCATGTGAGAAACTGCAGAAGCTGGTGACTGAGTTTGGTAAAGTGTGTGAAAGAAGAAAGTTAAGAGTAAATGTGAATAAGAGCAAGGTAATTAGGTACAGTAGGGTTGAGGGTCAAGTCAACTGGGAGGTAAGTTTGAATGGAGACAAACTGGAGGAAGTAAAATGTTTTAGATATCTGGGAGTGGATCTGGCAGCGGATGGAACCATGGATGCGGAAGTGGATCATCGGGTGGGGGAGGGGGCGAAAATCCTGGGAGCCTTGAAGAATGTGTGGAAGTCGAGAACATTATCTCGGAAAGCAAAAATGGGTATGTTTGAAGGAATAGTGGTTCCAACAATGCTGTATGGTTGCGAGGCGTGGGCTATGGATAGAGTTGTGCGCAGGAGGATGGATGTGCTGAAAATGAGATGTTTGAGGACAATGTGTGGTGTGAGGTGGTTTGGGCACATGGAGAGAATGAGTGAGGAAAGATTGACCAAGAGGATATATGTGTCGGAGGTGGAGGGAACGAGGAGAAGTGGGAGACCAAATTTTAGGTGGAAAGATGGAGTGAAAAAGATTTTGTGTGATCGGGGCCTGAACATGCAGGAGGGTGAAAGGAGGGCAAGGAATAGAGTGAACTGGATCGATGTGGTATACCGGGGTTGACGTGCTGTCAGTGGATTGAATCAGGGCATGTGAAGCGTCTGGGGTAAACCATGGAAAGCTGTGTAGGTATGTATATTTGCGTGTGTGGACGTATGTATATACATGTGTATGGGGGTGGGTTGGGCCATTTCCTTCGTCTGTTTCCTTGCGGTACCTCGCAAACGCGGGAGACAGCGACAAAGCAAAAAAAAAAAAAAAAAAAAAAAAAAAAATATATATATATATATATATATATATATATATATATATATATATATATATATATATATATATATATATATATATATATATATATATATATATATATATATAGTGGATTTGTATGTAGCATTTATGGATCTGGAGAAGGCATATGATAGAGTTGATAGAGATGCTCTGTGGAAGGTATTAAGAATATATGGTGTGGGAGGCAAGTTGTTAGAAGCAGTGAAAAGTTTTTATCGAGGATGTAAGACATGTGTACGTGTAGGAAGAGAGGAAAGTGATTGGTTCTCAGTGAATGTAGGTTTGCGGCAGGGGTGTGTGATGTCTCCATGGTTGTTTAATTTGTTTATGGATGGGGTTGTTAGGGAGGTAAATGCAAGAGTCCTGGAAAGAGGGGCAAGTATGAAGTCTGTTGGGGATGAGAGAGCTTGGGAAGTGAGTCAGTTGTTGTTCGCTGATGATACAGCGCTGGTGGCTGATTCATGTGAGAAACTGCAGAAGCTGGTGACTGAGTTTGGTAAAGTGTGTGGAAGAAGAAAGTTAAGAGTAAATGTGAATAAGAGCAAGGTTATTAGGTACAGTAGGGTTGAGGGTCAAGTCAATTGGGAGGTGAGTTTGAATGGAGAAAAACTGGAGGAAGTGAAGTGTTTTAGATATCTGGGAGTGGATCTGTCAGCGGATGGAACCATGGAAGCGGAAGTGGATCATAGGGTGGGGGAGGGGGCGAAAATTTTGGGAGCCTTGAAAAATGTGTGGAAGTCGAGAACATTATCTCGGAAAGCAAAAATGGGTATGTTTGAAGGAATAGTGGTTCCAACAATGCTGTATGGTTGCGAGGCGTGGGCTATGGATAGAGTTGTGCGCAGGAGGATGGATGTGCTGGAAATGAGATGTTTGAGGACAATGTGTGGTGTGAGGTGGTTTGATCGAGTAAGTAACGTAAGGGTAAGAGAGATGTGTGGAAATAAAAAGAGCGTGGTTGAGAGAGCAGAAGAGGGTGTTTTGAAGTGGTTTGGGCACATGGAGAGAATGAGTGAGGAAAGATTGACCAAGAGGATATACGTGTCGGAGGTGGAGGGAACGAGGAGAAGAGGGAGACCAAATTGGAGGTGGAAAGATGGAGTGAAAAAGATTTTGTGTGATCGGGGCCTGAACATGCAGGAGGGTGAAAGGAGGGCAAGGAATAGAGTGAATTGGAGCGATGTGGTATACAGGGGTTGACGTGCTGTCAGTGGATTGAATCAAGGCATGTGAAGCGTCTGGGGTAAACCATGGAAAGCTGTGTAGGTATGTATATTTGCGTGTGTGGACGTGTGTATGTACATGTGTATGGGGGGGGGGGTTGGGCCATTTCTTTCGTCTGTTTCCTTGCGCTACCTCGCAAATGCGGGAGACAGCGACAAAGTATAAAAAAAAAAAACAAAAAAAAACATATATATATATATATATATATATATATATATATATATATATATATATATATATATATATATATTTATATATTTATATATATATATATATATATATATATATATATATATATATATATATATATATATATATATATATATATATATATATATATATATATATATATATATATATATATATATATATATATAAGATTTAAAAGAGGAAATGAGAGTAGGGTGAGAGGGTATCATTAAATTTTAGGGAGAATAAATTGATGATTTTTGAAGGTGTAAATAAAGTGCGTGAGACAAGGGAAGAAATGGGAACCTCAGCAAAGGAGACTAATGGGGATATTATGACGAGTAGTGGTGATGTGAAAAGGAGATGGAGTGAGTCCTTTAAAGGGTCTGTTGAATGTGTTTGATCATAGAGTAGAAAATGTATGGTTTTTTGGTCGAGATGGTGTGCAAAGTGAGAGGGTTAGAGAGAAAGATTTGGTAAACAAACAAGAGGTAGTAAAAGCTTTGTGGAAGATGAAAGCCGGCAAGGCAGCGGGTTTGGATGGTACTGAAGTGGAATTTTTTTTTAACAAAGGGGGTGACTGTATTGTTGACTGGTTGGTAAGTTTATTTAATGTATGTATGACTCATGTGAGGTGCCTGAGGATTGGCGGAATGCTTGCATAGTGGCATTGTACAAAGACAAAGTGGATAAGAGTGAGTGCTCAAATTAAAGAGATAAAGTTTGTTGAGTATTCCTGGGAAATTTTATGGGAGGGTACTGATTGAGAGGGTGAAGGCATGTACAGAGCATTAGATTGGGGAAGAGCAGTGTGGTTTCAGAAGTGGTTGAGGATGCGTGGATCAGGTGTTTGCTTTGAAGAATGTATGTGAGAAATACTTAGAAAAGCAAGTGGATTTGTATGTAGTATTTATCGTTCTGGAGAAGACATATGATAAAGCTGATAGAGATGCTGTGTGGAAGGTATTAAGAATATATGGTGTGGGAGGCAAGTTGTTTGAAGCAGTGAAAAGTTTTTATCGATGATGTAAGGCATGTGTACGTGTAGGAAGAGAGGAAAGTGATTGATTCTCAGTGGATGTAGGTTTGTGGCAAAGGTGATTGATGTCTCCATGGTTGTTTAATTTGTTTATAGATGGGGTTATTATGGAGATGAATGCAAGAGTTTTGGAAAGAGTGGCAAGTATGTAGTTTGTTGTGGATGAGAGAGCTTGGGAAGTGAGTCAGTTGTTGTTCGCTGATGATACAGCGATGGTGGCTGATTCAAGTGATAAGGTGCAGAAAGTGGTGACTGAGTTTAGTAATGTGTTTGAAAGAAGAAAACTGAGAGTGAATGTGAATAAGATCAAGGCTGTCAGATACAGTAGGGATGAGGGACAGTTCGATCGGGAGGTAAGTTTGAATGGATGAAAACTGGAGGAATTGAAGTTTTTTAGATATCTGGAAGTGGAATTGGCAGCGGATGGAACCATGGAAACGTAAGTGAATCATAGCGTGAGGGAGGGGGCGAAAGTTCTGGGAGCGTTGAAAAAGTGTGGTACTCGAGAACGTTATCTTGGAAAGCAAAAATGGGTATGTTTGAAGGAATAGTGGTTCGAACAATGTTGTACGGTTGCGAGGCGTGGGCTATAGATTGAGTTGTGCTGAGGAGGATGGATGTGCTGGAAATGAGATGTCTGAGGACATTATGTGGTGTGAGGTGGTTTGATTGAGTAAGTGATGAAAGGGTAAGAGAAATGTGTGGTAAAAAAAAATAGAGAGTGGTTGAGAGTGTAGAAGAGGGTGCATTGAAATGGTTTGGTCACATGATGAGAATGAGTGAGGAAAGATTGACGAAGACGATATATGAATCAGAGGTGGAGAGAACAAGGCGAAGTGGGATACCAAATTGGAGGTGTAAGGATGGAGTGGAAAAAGACTTTAAGTGTTGGGGCTTGAACATTCAGGTTGGTGAAAGGCGTGCAAGGAATAGAGTGAATTGGAACGATGTGGTATACCGGAATCGACGTGCTGTCAATGGATTAAATCTGGACATATGAACATTGCGGGGTAAACCATGGAAAGTTTTGTGGGGGCTTGGATGTGGAAAGGGAGCTGTGGTTTCGGTGTATTATACATGGCAGCTGGAGACTGAGTGTAAACTGATGTGGCATTTTTGTCTTTTCCGAGTGCTACCTCGTGCGGACGCGGGGGGAATGGGTTGTCATTTCATGTGTGGCGTGGTGGCGGCGAAAATGGATGAAGGCTGTAAGCATAAGGTAAATCCTTCAATGTAAATGTTGCCTTCAGCAACAATGATACTATAAAGAATATCTTAATCAGGAATTCACCAAAAAATTCTCCTGGGTGCATCTATAAGTGCCATAAAGAAATTGTGATAAGTTTTATGTTGGTCAGACTGGTAAGGATCTTTCTGTGAGACTTAAGCAACATGAATATAGTATAGGAACGGAACAAGAATCAGAAGCCTTGTATAATCACGTTAAAAACAATGATCATTGCACTGAATGGAGTAATGCTATTTCAGTAATTAACAAAAACTCTATTACCACGAGAAATATCATTGAATCTTGTATCATTAGATGCACAGAGAATTATAATCTTAATATTAGTGATGCTCTATAGAAATTAGATAACCTTTTTCTTGATAAAATTTGTAAAATGATAAGTTTATGAAATTTCGTTGTCTTTCTTTGATAATTGCATGTTTACCAAATGGCGCCCTAGCTATGTCTGTTCGTTGTATATCAACTGACTGTTATATTTCTCTCTTGTGTCTCCCCTGATGATGTGATTATTATACGAAAGTGCACTAGGGAACGTATCGTGTTTCATGTTCCCCGTGAACACTTAGGAATATATTTATTTTTTATTCTATGTATATATATATATATATATATATATATATATATATATATATATATATATATATATATATATATATATATATATATATATATATTTTTTTTTTTTTTATACTTTGTCGCTGTCTCCCGCGTTTGCGAGGTAGCGCAAGGAAACAGACGAAAGAAATGGCCCAACCCACCCCCATACACATGTATATACATACGTCCACACACGCAAATATACATACCTACACAGCTTTCCATGGTTTACCCCAGACGCTTCACATGCCTTGATTCAATCCACTGACAGCACGTCAACCCCTGTATACCACATCGCTCCAATTCACTCTATTCCTTGCCCTCCTTTCACCCTCCTGCATGTTCAGGCCCCGATCACACAAAATCTTTTTCACTCCATCTTTCCACCTCCAATTTGGTCTCCCTCTTCTCCTTGTTCCCTCCACCTCCGACACATATATCCTCTTGGTCAATCTTTCCTCACTCATCCTCTTCATGTGCCCAAACCACTTCAAAACACCCTCTTCTGCTCTCTCAACCACGCTCTTTTTATTTCCACACATCTCTCTTACCCTTACGTTACTCACTCGATCAAACCACCTCACACCACACATTGTCCTCAAACATCTCATTTCCAGCACATCCATCCTCCTGCGCACAACTCTATCCATAGCCCACGCCTCGCAACCATACAACATTGTTGGAACCACTATTCCTTCAAACATACCCATTTTTGCTTTCCGAGATAATGTTCTCGACTTCCACACATTCTTCGAGGCCCCCAGAATTTTCGCCCCCTCCCCCACCCTATGATCCACTTCCGCTTCCATGGTTCCATCCGCTGCCAGATCCACTCCCAGATATCTAAAACACTTCACTTCCTCCAGTTTTTCTCCATTCAAACTCACCTCCCAATTGACTTGACCCTCAACCCTACTGTACCTAATAACCTTGCTCTTATTCACATTTACTCTTAACTTTCTTCTTCCACACACTTTACCAAACTCAGTCACCAGCTTCTGCAGTTTCTCACATGAATCAGCCACCAGCGCTGTATCATCAGCGAACAACAACTGACTCACTTCCCAAGCTCTCTCATCCCCAACAGACTTCATACTTGCCCCTCTTTCCAAAACTCTTGCATTTACCTCCGTAACAACCCCATCCATAAACAAATTAAACAACCATGGAGACATCACACACCCCTGCCGCAAGCCTACATTCACTGAGAACCAATCACTTTCCTCTCTTCCTACACGTACACATGCCTTACATCCTCGATAAAAACTTTTCACTGCTTCTAACAACTTTCCTCCCACACCATATATTCTTAATAACTTCCACAGAGCATCTCTATCAACTCTATGATATGCCTTCTCCAGATCCATAAATGCTACATACAAATCCATTTGCTTTTCTAAGTATTTCTCACATACATTCTTCAAAGCAAACACCTGATCCACACATCCTCTACCACTTCTGAAACCACACTGCTCTTCCCCAATCTGATGCTCTGTATATGCCTTCACCCTCTCAATCAATACCCTCCCATATAATTTACCAGGAATACTCAACAAACTTATACCTCTGTAATTTGAGCACTCACTCTTATCCCCTTTGCCTTTGTACAATGGCACTATGCACGCATTCCGCCAATCCTCAGGCACCTCACCATGAGTAATACATACATTAAATAACCTTACCAACCAGTCAACAATACAGTCACCCCCTTTTTTAATAAATTCCACTGCAATACCATCCAAACCTGCTCCCTTGCCGGCTTTCATCTTCCGCAATGCTTTCACTACCTCTTCTCTGTTTACCAAATCATTATATATATATATATATATATATATATATATATATATATATATATATATATATATATATATATATATATATATATATATATATATATATATATATATATATATATATTATCCCTGGGGATAGGGGAGAAAGAATACTTCCCACGTATTCCCTGCGTGTCGTAGAAGGCGACTAAAAGGGAAGGGAGCGGGGGGGCTGGAAATCCTCCCCTCTCGTTTTTTTTAATTTTCCAAAAGAAGGGACAGAGAAGGGGGCCAGGTGAGGATATTCCCTTAAAGGTCCAGTCCTCTGTTCTAAACGCAACCTCGCTAATGCGGGAAATGGTGAATAGTATGAAAGAAAGAAAGATATATATATATATATATATAAGGGGAGTGGGGGAGAAATGGGATGTATTTAGGGAAGCAGTGATGGCTTGCGCAAAAGATGCTTGTGGCATGAGAAGCGTGGGAGGTGGGTTGATTAGAAAGGGTAGTGAGTAGTGGGATGAAGAAGTAAGATTATTAGTGAAAGAGAAGAGAGAGGCATTTGGACGATTTTTGCAGGGAAAAAATGCAAATGAGTGGGAGATGTATAAAAGAAAGAGACAGGAGGTCAAGAGAAAGATGCAAGAGGTGAAAAAGAAGGCAAATGCAAGTTGGGGTGAGAGAGTATCATTAAATTTTAGGGAGAATAAAAATATGTTCTGGAAGGAGGTAAATAAAGTGCGTAAGACAAGGGAGCAAATGGGAACTTCAGTGAAGGGGGCTAATGGGGAGGTGATAACAAGTAGTTGTGATGTGAGAAGGAGATGGAGTGAGTATTTTGAAGGTTTGTTGAATATGTTTGATGAAAGAGTGGCAGATATAGGGTGTTTTGGTTGAGGTGGTGTGCAAAGTGAGAGGGTTAGGGAAAATGATTTGGTAAACAGAGAAGAGGTAGTAAAAGCTTTGCGGAAGATGAAACTGGAGGCATGTCTGATCATTTTCTTGTGGAGGCGGAGGTGAAGATTTGTAGGGGTTTTCAGAAAAGAAGAGAGAATGTTGGGGTGAAGAGAGTGGTGAGAGTAAGTGAGCTTGGGAAGGAGACTTGTGTGAGGAAGTACCAGGAGAGACTGAGTACAGAATGGAAAAAGGTGAGAACAAAGGAGGTAAGAGGAGTGCGGGAGAATTGGATGTGTTTAGGGAAGCCGTGATGGCTTGCGCAAAAGTTGCTTGTGGCATGAGAAGCGTGGGAGGTGGGTTGATTAGAAAAGGTAGTGAATGGTGGGATGAAGAAGTAAGATTATTAGT
Source organism: Panulirus ornatus (assembly GCF_036320965.1). Taxonomy (NCBI): domain Eukaryota; kingdom Metazoa; phylum Arthropoda; class Malacostraca; order Decapoda; family Palinuridae; genus Panulirus; species Panulirus ornatus. The sequence continues at coordinate 16,028,422 of NC_092248.1, forward strand.
GAAAGAGAAGAGAGAGGAATTTGGACGATTTTTGCAGGGAAAAAATGCATATGAGTGGGAGATGTATAAAAGAAAGAGACAGGAGGTCAAGAGAAAGGTGCAAGAGGTGAAAAAGAAGGCAAATGCAAGTTGGGGTGAGAGAGTATCATTAAATTTTAGGGAGGATAAAAAGATGTTTTGGAAGGAGGTAGATAAAGTGCGTAAGAAAACGGAGCAAATGGGAACTTCAGTGAAGGGGGCTAATGGGGAGGGGATAACAAGTAGTGGTGATGTGAGAAGGAGATGGAGTGAGTATTTTGAAGGTTTGTTGAATGTGTTTGATGATAGAGTGGCAGATATTGGGTGTTTTGGTCGTGTTTTTGGTGAGGTGTTGTGCAAAGGCAGCAGGTTTGGATGGTATTGCAGTGGAATTTATTAAAAAAGGGGGTGACTGTATTGTTGACTGGTTGGTAAGGTTATTTAGTGTATGTATGATTCATGGTGAGGTGCCTGAGGATTGGCGGAATGCGTGCATAGTGCCATTGTACAAAGGCAAAGGGGATAAGAGTGAGTGCTCAAATTACAGAGGTATAAGTTTGTTCAGTATTCCTGGTAAGTTATTTGGGAGGGTATTGATTGAGAGGGTGAAGGCATGTACAGAGCATCAGATTGGGGAAGAGCAGTGTGGTTTCAGAAGTGGTAGAGGATGTGTGGATCAACTGTTTGCTTCGAAGAATGTGTGTGAGAAATAATTAGAAAAACAAAGGAAATTGTATGTAGCATTTATGGATCTGGAGAAGGCATATGATAGAGTTGATAGAGATGCTCTGTGGAAGGTTTTAAGAATATATGGTGTGGGAGGCAAGTTGTTGGAAGCATTGAAAAGTTTTTATCGAGGATGTAAGGCATGTGTACGTGTAGGAAGAGAGGAAAGTGATTGGTTCTCAGTGAATGTAGTTTTGCGGCAGGGGTGTGTGATGTCTCCATGGTTGTTTGATTTGTTTATGGATGGGGTTGTTAGGGAGGTGAATGCAAGAGTTTTGGAAAGAGGGGCAAGTATGCAGTCTGTTCTGGATGAGAGAGCTTGGGAAGTGAGTCAGTTGTTGTTCGCTGATGATACAGCGCTGGTGGATGATTTATGTGAAAAACTGCAGAAGCTGGTGACTGAGTTTGATAAAGTGTGTGAAAGAAGAAAGTTCAGAGTAAATGTGAATAAGAGCAAGGTTATTAGGTACAGTAGGGTTGAGGGTCAAGTCAACTGGGGGATAAGTTTGAATGGAGAAAAACTGGAGGAAGTAAAGTGTTTTAGATATCTGGGAGTGGATCTGGCAGCGGATGGAACCATGGAAGCGGAAGTGAATCATACGGTGGGGGAGGGGGCGAAAATTCTGGGAGCCTTGAAGAATGTGTGGAAGTCGAGAACATTATCTCGGAAAGCAAAAATGGGTATGTTTGAAGGAATAGTGGTTCCAACAATGTTGTATGGTTGCGAGGCGTGGGCTATGGATAGAGTTGTGCGCAGGAGGATGGATGTGCTGGAAATGAGATGTTTGAGGGCAATATGTGGTGTGAGGTGGTTTGATCGAGTAAGTAATGTAAGGGTAAGAGAAATGTGTGGAAATAAAAAGAGAAGAGTGTGGTTGCGAGAGCAGAAGAGGGTGTTTTGAAATGGTTTGGTCACATGGAGAGAATGAGTGAGGAAAGATTGACCAAGAGGATATATGTGTTAGAGGTGGAGTGAACGAGGAGAAGTGGGAGACCAAATTGGAGGTGGAAAGATGGAGTGAAAAAGTTTTTTTGTGATCGCGGCCTGAACATGCAGAAGGGTGAAAAGGCGTGCAATGAATAGAGTGAATTGGAACGATGTGGTATACCGGGGTCGACGTGCTATCAATGGATTGAACCAGGGCATGTGAAGCGTCTGGGGTAAACCATGGAAAGTTGTGTGGGGCCTGGATGTGGAAAGGGAGCTGTGGTTTCGGTGCATTATTACATGACATCTAGAGTCTGAGTGTGAGCGAATGGGGCCTTTGGTGTCTTTCCTAGCGCTACCTAGATCACATGAGGGGGGAGGGGGTTGTTATTCCATGTGTGTCGAGGTGGCGATGGGAACAAATAAGGGCAGACAGTATGAATTATGTACATGTCTATATATGTATATGTCTGTGTGTGTATATATATATATATATATGTGTACATTGAGATGTATAGGTATGTATATTTGCGTGTGTGGACGTGTATGTATATACATGTGTATGTGGGCGTGTTGGGCCATTCTTTCGTCTGTTTTCTTGCGCTACCTCGCTAACGCGGGAGACAGCGAGAAAGCAAAAATAAATAAATGAATAAATAAATAAATATATATATATATATATATATATATATATATATATATATATATATATATATATATATATATTATTTATCTATTTTGCTTTGTCGCTGTCTCCCGCGTTTGCGAGGTAACGCAAGGAAACAGACGAAAGAAATGGCTCAACCCACCCCCATGCACAATGTATACACACACACGTCCACACACGCAAATATACATACCTATACATCTCAATGTACACATATATATACATACACAGACACATACATATATACCCATGCACACAATTCACACTGTCTGCCCCCATTCACTCCCATCGCCACGTCGCCACACATGGAATACCTTCCCCCTCCCCCCTCATGTGTGCGAGGTAGCATTAGGAGGAGACAACAAAGTCCCCATTCGTTCACACTCAGTCTCTAGCTGCCACGCAATAATGCCCGAAACCACAGCTCCCTTTCCACATCCAGGCCACACACAACTTTCCATGGTTTACCCCAGACGCTTCACATGCACTGATTCAATCCACTGACAGAACGTCAACCCCGGTATACCACATCGATCCAATTCACTGTATTCCTTGCCCTCCTTTCACCCTCCTGCATGTTGTGGCCCCGATCACACAAAATCTTTTTCACTCCATCTTTCCACCTCCAATTTGGTCTCCCACTTCTCCTCGTTCCCTCCACCTCCGACACATATAACCTCTTGGTCAATCTCTCCTCACTCATTCTCTCCATGTGCCCAAACCATTTCAAAACACCCTCTTCTGCTCTCTCAACCACGCTCTTTTTATTTCCACACATCTCTCTTACCCTTCCATTACTTACTCGATCAAACCACCTTACACCACACATTGTCCTCAAACATCTCATTTCCAGCACATCCATCCTCCTGCGCACAACTCTATCCATAGCCCACGCCTCTCAACCATACAACAATGTTGGAACCACAATTCCTCCAAACATACCCATTTTTGGTTTCCGAGATAATGTTCTCGACTTCCACACATTCTTCAAGGCTACCAGGATTTTCGTCCCCTCCCCCACCCTATGATATATATATATATATATATATATATATATATATATATATATATATATATATATATATATATATATATATATATATATATATATATATATATATATATATATATATATATATATATATATATATATATATATATATATATATATATATATATATATATATATATATATATATATATATATATATATATATATGTGAGAAGGAGATGGAGTGAGTATTTTGAAGGTTTGTTGAATGTGTTTGATGATAGAGTGGCAGATATGGGGTGTTTTGGTCGAGGTGGTGTGCAAAGTGCGAGGGTTAGGGAAAATGAGTTGGTAAACAGAGAAGAGGTAGTAAAAGCTTTGCGGAAGATGAAAGCCGGCAAGGCAGCAGGTTTGGATGGTATTGCAGTGGAATTTATTAAAAAAGGGGGTGACTGTATTGTTGACTGGTTGGTAAGGTTATTTAATGTATGTATGACTCATGGTGAGGTGCCTGAGGATTGGCGGAATGCGTACATAGTGCCATTGTACAAAGGCAAAGGGGATAAGAGTGAGTGCTCAAATTACAGAGGTATAAGTTTGTTAAGTATTCCTGGTAAATTATATGGGAGGGTATTGATTGAGAGGGTGAAGGCATATACAGAGCATCAGATTGGGGAAGAGCAGTGTTGTTTCAGAAGTGGTATAGGATGTGTGGATCAGGTGTTTGCTTTGAAGAATGTATGTGAGAAATACTTAGAAAAGCAAATGGATTTGTATGTAGCATTTATGGATCTGGAGAAGGCATATGATAGAGTTGATAGAGATGCTCTGTGGAAGGTATTAAGAATATATGGTGTGGGAGGCAAGTTGTTAGAAGCAGTGAAAAGTTTTTATCGAGTATGTAAGGCATGTGTACGTGTAGGAAGAGAGGAAAGTGATTGGTTCTCAGTGAATGTAGGTTTGCGGCAGGGGTGTGTGATGTCTCCATGGTTGTTTAATTTGTTTATGGATGGGGTTGTTAGGGAGGTGAATGCAAGAGTTTTGGAAAGAGGGGCAAGTATGAAGTCTGTTGGGGATGAGAGAGCTTGGGAAGTGAGTCAGTTGTTGTTCGCTGATGATACAGCGCTGGTGGCTGATTCATGTGAGAAACTGCAGAAGCTGGTGACTGAGTTTGGTAAAGTGTGTGAAAGAAGAAAGTTAAGAGTAAATGTGAATAAGAGCAAGGTTATTTAGGTACAGTAGGGTTGAGGGTCAATTCAATTGGGAGGTGAGTTTGAATGGAGAAAAACTGGAGGAAGTGAAGTGTTTTAGATATCTGGGAGTGGATCTGGCAGCGGATGGAACCATGGAAGTGGAAGTGGATCATAGGGTGGGGGAGGGGGCGAAAATTCTGGGAGCCTTGAAGAATGTGTGGAAGTCGAGAACATTATCTCGGAAAGCAAAAATGGGTATGTTTGAAGGAATAGTGGTTCCAACAATGTTGTATGGTTGCGAGGCGTGGACTATGGATAGAGTTGTGCGCAGGAGGATGGATGTGCTGGAAATGAGATGTTTGAGGACAATGTGTGGTGTGAGGTGGTTTGATCGAGTAAGTAACGTAAGGGTAAGAGAGATGTGTGGAAATAAAAAGAGCGTGGTTGAGAGAGCAGAAGAGGGTGTTTTGAAATGGTTTGGTCACATGGAGAGAATGAGTGAGGAAAGATTGACCAAGAGGATATATGTGTCGGAGGTGGAGGGAACGAGGAGAAGAGGGAGACCCAAATTGGAGGTGGAAAGATGGAGTGAAAAAGATTTTGTGTGATCGGGGCCTGAACATGCAGGAGTGTGAAAGGAGGGCAAAGAATAGAGTGGATTGGAGCGATGTGGTGTACCGGGGTTGACGTGCTGTCAGTGGATTGAATCAAGGCATGTGTATGGGGGTGGGTTGGGCCATTTCTTTCTGCTGTTTCCTTGCGCTACCTCGCAAGCGCGGGAGACAGCGAAAAAGAAAATATATATATATATATATATATATATATATATATATATATATATATATATATATATATATATATATATATATTACCCCTGGGATAGGGGAGAAAGAATACGTCCCATGCATTCCTCACATGTCTTAGAAAGCGACTGAAGGGGACGGGAGCGGGGGGCTGGAAACCCTCCCCTCCTTGTATTTTAACTTTCTAAAGGGGGAAAACAGAAGATGGAGTCACGCGGGAAGTGCTCATCCTCCTTGAAGGCTCAAATTGGGGTGTCTACATGTGTGTGGATGTAACCAAGATGAGAAAAAAGGAGTGTTAGGTAGCGTGTTTGAGGAAATGAACCTGAATGTTTTGGCTCTGAGTGAAACGAAGCTCAAGGGTAAAGGGGAAGAGAGGTTTGGGAATGTCTTGGGAGTAAAGTCAGGGGTTAGTGAGACGAGAAGAGCAAGGGAAGGAGTAGCACTTCTCCTGAAACAGGAGTGGTGGGAGTATGTGATATGGGTATGGGATATGGGTATGGGTAAGACTGAAAGTTGATGGAGAGAGATGGGTGATTATTGGTGCATATGCACCTGTGCATGAGAAGGAAGATCATGGGAGGCATGTGTTTTGGGAGCAGCTGAGTGAGTGTGTTAGTAGTTTTGATGCACGAGACCGGGTTATAGTGACGGGTGATTTGAATGGAAAGGTGATTAATGTGGCTGTTGAAGGAATAATTGGTGTACATGGAGTGTTCAATGTTATAAATTGAAATGGTGAAGAGCTTGTAGACTTATATTCTGAAAAAGGACTGGTGATTGGGAATACCTGGTTTAAAAAGAGAGATATACATAAGTATATGCATGTAAGTAGAATAGATGGCCAGAGTGCGTTATTGGATTACGTGTTAGTTGATAGGCGCGCGAAAGAGAGACTTTTAGATGTTAATATGCTGAGAGGTGCAACTGGAGGGATGTCTGATCATTATCTTGTGGAAGCGAAAGTGAAGAGTTGTAGAGGTTTTGAGAAAAGAAGAGAGAATGATGTGGTCAAAAGAGTGGTGAGAGTAAGTGAGCTTGGGAAGGAGACTTGTGTGAGGAAGTACCAGGAGAGATTGAGTACAGAATGGAAAAAGGTGAGAACAAATGACGTAAGGGGAGTGGGGGAGGAATGGGATGTATCTAGGGAAGCAGTGATGGCTTGCGCAAAAGATGCTTGTGGCATGAGATGCGTGGGAGGTGGGCAGATTAGAACGGGTAGAGAGTGGTGGAATGAAGAAGTAAGAGTATTAGTGAAAGAGAAGAGAGAGGCATTTGGACGATTTTGCATGAAATAATGCAAATGAGTGGGAGATTTATAAAAGAAAGAGGCAGGAGGTCAAGAAAAAGGTGCAAAAAAGAGGGCAAATGAGAGTTGGGGTTAGAGAGTATCATTGTTTTTTTTTTTTTTTTTTTTTTTTTTTTTTTTTATACTTTGTCGCTGTCTCCCGCGTTTGCGAGGTAGCGCAAGGAAACAGACGAAAGAAATGGCCCAACCCCCCCCCCCCCCATACACATGTACATACACACGTCCACACACGCAAATATACATACCTACACAGCTTTCCATGGTTTACCCCAGACGCTTCACATGCCTTGATTCAATCCACTGACAGCACGTCAAACCCTGTATACCACATCGCTCCAATTCACTCTATTCCTTGCCCTCCTTTCACCCTCCTGCATGTTCAGGCCCCGATCACACAAAATCTTTTTCACTCCATCTTTCCACCTCCAATTTGGTCTCCCTCTTCTCCTCGTTCCCTCCACCTCCGACACATATATCCTCTTGGTCAATCTTTCCTCACTCATTCTCTCCATGTGCCCAAACCATTTCAAAACACCCTCTTCTGCTCTCTCAACCACGCTCTTTTTATTTCCACACATCTCTCTTACCCTTACGTTACTTACTCGATCAAACCACCTCACACCACACATTGTCCTCAAACATCTCATTTCCAGCACATCCATCCTCCTGCGCACAACTCTATCCATAGCCCACGCCTCGCAACCATACAACATTGTTGGAACCACTATTCCTTCAAACATACCCATTTTTGCTTTCCGAGATAATGTTCTCGACTTCCACACATTTTTGAAGGCTCCCAAAATTTTCGCCCCCTCCCCCACCCTATGATCCACTTCCGCTTCCATGGTTCCATCCGCTGACAGATCCACTCCCAGATATCTAAAACACTTCACTTCCTCCAGTTTGGGAAAGAGGTAAATAAAGTGTGTAAGACAAGGGAACAAATGGGAACTTCAGTGAAGGGGGCTAATGGGGAGGTGATAACGAGTAGTGGTGATGTGAAAAGGATGTGGAGAGAGTATTTTAAAGGTTTGTTGAATGTGTTTGATGATAAAGTGGCAGATATAGGGTGTTTTGGTCGAGGTAGTGTGCAAAGTGAGAGGGTTGCGGAAAATCATTTGGTAAATAGAGAAGAGGTACTAAAAGTTTTATGGAAGATGAAAGCCCGCAAGGCAGCGGGTTTGGATGGTATTGCATTGGAATTTATTGAAAAAGGAGATGACCGTATTGTTGACTGGTTGGTAAGGTTATTCAAAGTGTGTATGACTCATGGTGAGGTGCCTAAGGATTGGAGAATGCTTGCATAGTGCCATTATACAAAGGCATAGGCGATAAAAGTGAGTGCTCAAATTACAGAGTTATAAGTTTGTTGAGTATTCCTGGGAAATTATATAAGAAGGTATTGATTGTGAGGATGAAGGCATGTACAGAGCATCAGATTGGGGAAGAGCAGTGTGGTTTCAGAAGTGGTAGAGGATGTGTGGATCAGGTGTTTGCTTTGAATAATGTATGTGAGAAATACTTAGAAAAGCAAGTGGATTTGTATGTAGCATTTATGGGTCTGGGGAAGACATATGACAGAGTTGATAGAGATGCTCTGTGGAAGGTATTAAGAATATATGGTGTGGGAGTCAAGTTGTTAGAAGCAGTGAAAAGTTTTTATCGCGGATGTAAGGCATGTGTACATGTAGGAAGAGAGGAAAGTGATTTGTTGTCAGTGAATGTAGGTTTGCGGCAGGGGTGTGTGATGTCTCTATGGCTGTTAAATTTGTTTATGGATGGCGTTGTTAGGGAGGTGAATGCAAGGGTTTTGGAAAGAGGGGCAAATATGAAGTCTGTTGTGGGTGAGAGAGCTTGGGAAGTGAGTCAGTTGTTGTTCGCTGATGATACAGCGCTGGTGAGTGATTCATGTGAGAAACTGCAGAAGCTGGTGACTGAGTTTGGTAAAGTGTGTGAAAGAAAAAAGCTGAGAGTAAATGTGAATAAGAGCAAGGTTATTAGGTACAGTTGGGTTGAGGGTCAAGTCAATTGGGAGGTAAGTTTGAATGGAGAAAACCTGGAGGAAATGAAATGTTTTAGATATCTGGGAATGGATTTGGCAGCGGATGGAAGAATGGAAGCGGAAGTGAATCATAGGGTGGGGAAGGGGGCGAAAGTTCTGTGAGCGTTGAAGAATGTGTGGAAGTCGAGGACATTTACTCGAAAAGCAAAAATGGGTATGTTTGAAGGAATAGTCGTTCCAACAATGTTATATGGATGGGAGGCGTGGGCTATGGATAGAGATGTGCGTAGTGGGGGTGGATGTGCTGGAAATGAGATGTTTGAGGACAATATGTGGTGTGAGGTGGTTTGATCGAGTACTAAATAATTGGGTAAGAGAGATGTGTGGTCATAAAAGGAGTGTGGTTTAGAGAGCAGAAAAGGGTGTGTTGAAATGGTTTGGTCACATATAGAGAATGAGTGAGGAAAGATTGACCAAGAGTATATATGTGTCAGAGGTGGAGGGAATGAGGAGACGTGGGAGACCAAATTCGAGGTGGAAGGATGGAGTGAAAAAGATTTTGAGTGATTGGGGCTTGAACATGCAGGAGGTTGAAAGGCGTGGAAGGAATTGAGTGAATTGGAACGACGTGGTATACCGGGGTCGACGTGCTTTCAATGGATTGAACCGGGGCATTTGAAGCGTCTGGAGTAAACAATGGAAAGTTCTGTGGGGCCTGGATGTGGAAAGGGAGCTGTGGTTTCGGTGCATTATTGCAGTATATCTAGAGACTGAGTGTGAACGAATGTGGTCTTTGTTGTCTTTTTCTAGCGTTACCTCGCGCACCTGAGGGGAGAAGGGGTTGTTATTTCATGTGTGGCGGGGTGGCGATTGGAATGAATGAAGGCAGACAGTATGAACTATGTACATGTGTATATATGTATATGTCTGTGTGTGTATATATATGTATACCTTGAGATGTGTAGGTATGTATATTTGCATTTGTGGACGTGCATGTATATACATGTGCATGTTGGTGGGTTGGGATATCCTTTCGTCTGTTTCCTTGCGCTACCTCGCTAACGTGGGAGAATGCGGCAAAGCAATATATATATATATATATATATATATATATATATATATATATATATATATATATATATATATATATATATATATATTTATATATATATTTTGCAAATATATATATAAATATATATATATATTTATATATATTTATATATATATATATATATATATATATATATATATATATATATATATATATATATATATATATATATATATATATATATATATATATATATATATATATATATATATAAATAAATATATTAATATATATATATATATATATATATATATATATATATATATATATATATATATATATATATATATATATATATATATATATATATATATATATATATATATATATATATATATATTATCCCTGGGGATAGGGGATTAAGAATACTTCCCACGTATTCCCTGCGTGTCGTAGAAGGCGACTAAAAGGGGAGGGAGCGGGGGGCTGGAAATCCTCCCCTCTCATTTTTTTTTTTAATTTTCCAAAAGAAGGAACAGAGGGGGCCAGGTGAGGATATTCCAAAAAAGGCCCAGTCCTCTGTTCTTAACGCTACTTCGCTAACGCGGGAAATGGCAAATAGTTTAAAAGAAGAATATATATATATATATATATATATATATATATATATATATATATATATATATATATATATATATATATATATATATATATATATATATATATATATATATATATATATATATATATATATATATATATATATATATATATATATATATATATATATATGGGGTGTTCAGTGTTGTAAATGGAAATGGTGAAGAGCTTGTAGATTTATGTGCTGAAAAAGGACTGATGATTGGGAATACCTGGTTTAAAAAGCGAGATATACATAAGTATACTTATGTAAATAGGAGAGATGGCCAGAGAGCGTTATTGGATTACGTGTTAATTGACAGGCGCGCAAAAGAGAGACTTTTGGATGTTAATGTGCTGAGAGGTGCAACTGGAGGGATGTCTGATCATTATCTTGTGGAGGCTAAGGTGAAGATTTGTATGGGTTTTCAGAAAAGAAGAGTGAATGTTGGGGTGAAGAGGGTGGTGAGAGTAAGTGAGCTTGGGAAGGAGACTTGTGTGAGGAAGTACCAGGAGAGACTGAGTACAGAATGGAAAAAGGTGAGAACAATGGAAGTAAGGGGAGTGGGGGAGGAATGGGATGTATTTAGGGAATCAGTGATGGATTGCGCAAAAGATGCTTGTGGCATGAGAAGAGTGGGAGGTGGGTTGATTAGAAAGGGTAGTGAGTGGTGGGATGAAGAAGTAAGAGTATTAGTGAAAGAGAAGAGAAAGGCATTTGGACGATTTTTGCAGGGAAAAAATGCAATTGAGTGGGAGATGTATAAAAGAAAGAGACAGGAGGTCAAGAGAAAGGTGCAAGAGGTGAAAAAAAGGGCAAATGAGAGTTGGGGTGAGAGAGTATCATTAAATTTTAGGGAGAATAAAAAGATGTTCTGGAAGGAGGTAAATAAAGTGCGTAAGACAAGGGAGCAAATGGGAACTTCAGTGAATGGCGCAAATGGGGAGGTGATAACAAGTAGTGGTGATGTGAGAAGGAGATGGAGTGAGTATTTTGAAGGTTTGTTGAATGTGTTTGATGATAGAGTGGCAGATATAGGGTGTTTTGGTCGAGGTGGTGTGCAAAGTGAGAGGGTTAGGGAAAATGATTTGGTAAACAGAGAAGAGGTAGTAAAATCTTTGCGGAAGATGAAAGCCGGCAAGGCAGCAGATTTGGATGGTATTGCAGTGGAATTTATTAAAAAAGGGGGTGACTGTATTGTTGACTGGTTGTAAGGTTATTTAATGTTTGTATGACTCATGGTGAGGTGTCTGAGGATTGGCGGAATGCGTGCATAGTGCCATTGTACAAAGGCAAAGGGGATAAGAGTGAGTGCTCAAATTACAGAGGTATAAGTTTGTTGAGTATTCCTGGTAAATAATATGGGAGGATGTTGATTGAGAGGGTGAGGGCATGTACAGAGCATCAGATTGGGGAAGAGCAGTGTGGTTTCAGAAGTGGTAGAGGATGTGTGGATCAGGTGTTTGCTTTGAAGAATGTATGTGAGAAATACTTAGAAAAGCAAATGCATTTGTATGTAGCATTTATGGATCTGGAGAAGGCATATGATAGAGTTGATAGAGATGCTCTGTGGAAGGTATTAAGAATATATGGTGTGGGAGGCAAGTTGTTAGAAGCAGTGAAAATTTTTATCGAGGATGTAAGGCATGTGTACGTGTAGGAAGAGAGGAAAGTGATTGGTTCTCAGTGAATGTAGGTTTGCGGCAGGGGTGTGTGATGTCTCCATGGTTGTTTAATTTGTTTATGGATGGGGTTGTTAGGGAGGTGAATGCAAGAGTTTTGGAAAGAGGGGCAAGTATGAAGTCTGTTGGGGATGAGAGAGCTTGGGAAGTGAGTCAGTTGTTGTTCGCTGATGATACAGCGCTGGTGGCTGATTCATGTGAGAAACTACAGAAGCTGGTGACTGAGTTTGGTAAAGTGTGTGAAAGAAGAAAGTTAAGAGTAAATGTGAATAAGAGCAAGGTTATTAGGTTCAGTAGGGTTGAGGGTCAGGTCAATTGGGAGGTGAGTTTGAATGGAGAAAAACTGGAGGAAGTAAAGTGTTTTAGATATCTGGGAGTGGATCTGGCAGCGGATGGAAGCATAGAAGCGGAAGTGGATCATAGGGTGGGGGAGGGGGCGAAAATTCTGGGAGCCTTGAAGAATGTGTGGAAGTCGAGAACATTATCTCGGAAAGCAAAAATGGGTATGTTTGAAGGAATGGTGGTTCCAACAATGTTGTATGGTTGCGAGGCGTGGGCTATGGATAGAGTTGTGCGCAGGAGGATGGATGTGCTGGAAATGAGATGTTTGAGGACAATGTGTGGTGTGAGGTGGTTTGATCGAGTAAGTAACGTAAGGGTAAGAGAGATGTGAGGAAATAGAAAGAGCGTGGTTGAGAGAGCAGAAGAGGATGTTTTGAAATGGTTTGGGCACTTGGAGAGAATGAGTGAGGAAAGATTGACCAAGAGGATATATGTGTCTGAGGTGGAGGGAACGAGGAGAAGAGGGAGACCAAATTGGAGGTGGAAAGATGGAGTGAAAAAGATTTTGTGTGATCGGGGCCTGAACATGCAGGAGGGTGAAAGGAGGGCGAGGAATAGAGTGAATTGGAGCGATGTGGTATACCGGGGTTGACCTGCTGTCAGTGGATTGAATCAAGGCATGTGAAGCGTCTGGGGTAAACCATGGAAAGCTGTTTAGGTATGTATATTTGCGTGTGTGGACGTATGTATATACATGTGTATGGGGGTGGGTTGGGCCATTTCTTTCGTCTATTTCCTTGCGCTACCTCGCAAACGCGGGAGACAGTGACAAAGCAAAAAATAAAAAAAAAAAAAAAACATATATATATATATATATATATATATATATATATATATATATATATTAAAAAAGGGGGTGACTGTATTGTTGACTGGTTGGTAAGGTTATTTAATGTATGTATGACTCATGGTGAGGTGCCTGAGGATTGGCGGAATGCGTGCATAGTGCCATTGTACAAAGGCAAAGGGGATAAGAGTGAGTGTTCAAATTACAGAGGTATAAGTTTGTTGAGTATTCCTGGTAAATTATATGGGAGGGTATTGATTGAGAGGGTGAAGGCATGTACAGAGCATCAGATTGGGGAAGAGCAGTGCGGTTTTAGAAGTGGTAGAGGATGTGTGGATCAGGTGTTTGCTTTGAAGAATGTATGTGAGAAATACTTAGAAAAGCAAATGGATTTGTATGTAGCATTTATGGATCTGGAGAAGGCATATGATAGAGTTGATAGAGATGCTCTGTGGAAGCTATTAAGAATATATGGTGTGGGAGGCAAGTTGTTAGAAGCAGTGAAAAGTTTTTATCGAGGATGTAAGGCATGTGTACGTGTAGGAAGAGAGGAAAGTGATTGGTTCTCAGTGAATGTAGGTTTGCGGCAGGGGTGTGTGATGTCTCCATGGTTGTTTAATTTGTTTATGGATGGGGTTGTTAGGGAGGTAAATGCAAGAGTCTTGGAAAGAGGGGCAAGTATGAAGTCTGTTGGGGATGAGAGAGCTTGGGAAGTGAGTCAGTTGTTGTTCGCTGATGATACAGCGCTGGTGGCGGATTCATGTGAGAAACTGCAGAAGCTGGTGACGGAGTTTGGTAAAGTGTGTGGAAGAAGAAAGTTAAGAGTAAATGTGAATAAGAGCAAGGTTATTAGGTACAGTAGGGTTGAGGGTCAAGTCAATTGGGAGGTGAGTTTGAATGGAGAAAAACTGGAGGAAGTGAAGTGTTTTAGATATCTGGGAGTGGATCTGGCAGCGGATGGAACCATGGAAGCGGAAGTGGATCATAGGGTGGGGGAGGGGGCGAAAATTTTGGGAGCCTTGAAAAATGTGTGGAAGTCGAGAACATTATCTCGGAAAGCAAAAATGGGTATGTTTGAAGGAATAGTGGTTCCAACAATGTTGTATGGTTGCGAGGCGTGGGCTATGGATAGAGTTGTGCGCAGGAGGATGGATGTGCTGGAAATGAGATGTTTGAGGACAATGTGTGGTGTGAGGTGGTTTGATCGAGTAAGTAACGTAAGGGTAAGAGAGATGTGTGGAAATAAAAAGAGCGTGGTTGAGAGAGCAGAAGAGGGTGTTTTGAAATGGTTTGGGCACATGGAGAGAATGAGTGAGGAAAGATTGACCAAGAGGATATATGTGTCGGAGGTGGAGGGAACGAGGAGAAGAGGGAGACCAAATTGGAGGTGGAAAGATGGAGTGAAAAAGATTTTGTGTGATCGGGGCCTGAACATGCAGGAGGGTGAAAGGAGGGCAAGGAATAGAGTGAATTGGAGCGATGTGGTATACAGGGGTTGACGTGCTGTCAGTGGATTGAATCAAGGCATGTGAAGCGTCTGGGGTAAACCATGGAAAGCTGTGTAGGTATGTATATTTGCGTGTGTGGACGTGTGTATGTGCATGTGTATGGGGGGGGGGTTGGGCCATTTCTTTCGTCTGTTTCCTTGCGCTACCTCGCAAACGCGGGAGACAGCGACAAAGTATAAAAAAAAAAAAAAAAAAAAAAAAAATATATATATATACATATATATATATATATATATATATATATATATATATATATATATATATATATATATATATATATATATATATATATATATATATATATATATATATATATATATATATATATATGTGCATAAGAGTGGTATCGAGGTCTGAAGTGACAGATGTGTGAAACTAGTGAACATTCGATATGATGTTAACTATATAACTGGCAGTTGTGTACCAACATATCGGACCTATACTCTCTTCCGAGTCTGGAGGACTCAAGTGGCCTAACCCGCTGACACTTTCACACTATTGGCGGTGGTTGAGGTTAATGGCGGGAATAGCTTACACAATAGGGCGCGAGATTGCCCGCTAGCAGCCATTCCCACAACGCTCCACTGCATCACCAACCCAACTCCAGCACGGCTTTAGTCGGGGGAGTCAAGATGGTCTACGACTTGAGTGGAGGATGGTTGGCGTCCCTCTCTCCGTTTTCTGAGGTCATCCTTGACGAGCTGTACAAAGACACGTAGCGTACCTCTACTGTAGTCACAATGTACAGAGACACGAAGGACGTCCCGAGTCTAACGGACATCCTACTCGAGAAGCCTCGTCCTCACACCTGGGTCCTGCACGATCGCCATGCACGCTGCTGGACTTTCGCCAGGCCACACGACACCCGAGGAGAAGACGAGGGAACCCCAAAGAAGACGAGTTACCGGCGAGCACCGTCTAGCGGGGACCCACATCCTCTCCTCAAGCTGAAGAATGGCTGCTCTCAACCATGGTCACAGCTTAAGCGTCGCGTCATGATAAGAACCATCATAATGGAGTTGCACGGACTGTGATCCTTGCTGTGGTTACAAGAATGTTCTTCCGCCCACCAGTGATGCTACTACGTTTGTGAATCAAGAACCATTGCAACACAAACCTCGCCAGGTGGTAGAGTGTCCCGCAGTGTATCGAGACAGACTTCCCCAGAACTTTTTTAAAGGGGAAGTAAATGTTTATAGTTGTGTTACTGGAGTGAGTTTTCATACATCGTGCTTTGACAAGAAAATAGTGAAATTGGAAAAAATGTAGCTTAGACATTGAAGCTTATTGATACAGTGGTTAAATTGATGAGAACTACTATTGACGTTTGTGTAAATAAATTATACATTTCCCTTTTCCATAGCCAGAGGTTGAACCATTATGTGACATTCATTTTTTTATTTCATTTCAAGCTAGAAGTTTCAGTTTTCTAAATTATTTCTTACATTTTTCATATGTATATATATGTATATGTGTGTTGTGTGTGTATATGTATATATATGTATATGTGTGTTGTGTGTGTATATATGTGCGTATGTATGTGTATGTATATATATATATATATATATATATATATATATATATATATATATATATATATATATATATATATATATATATATATATATATATATATATATATATATATATATATATATATATATATATATATATATATATATATATATATATATATATATATATATATATATATATATATATATATATATATATATATATATATATATATTATATATATATATATATATATATATATATATATATATATATATATATATATATATATATATATTATATATATATATATATATATATATATATATATATATATATATATATATATATATATATATATATATATACATATATATATATATATATATATATATATATATATATATATATATATATATATATATATATATATATATATATATATATATATATATATATATATATATATATATATATATATATATATATATATATATATATATATATATATATATATATATATATATATATATATCCCTGGGGATAGGGGTGAAAGAATACTTTCCACGCATTCCTCGCGTGTCGTAGAAGGCGACTAGAGGGGACGGAAGCGGGGGGCCAGAAATCCTCCCCTCCTTGTATTTTTTTAACTTTCTAAAATGGGAAACAGAAGAAGGAGTCACGCGGGGAATGCTCATCCTCCTCGAAGGCTCAGACTGGGGTGTCTAAATGTGTGTGGATGTAACCAAGATGTGAAAAAAGGCGAGATAGGTAGTATGTTTGAGGAAAGGAACCTGGATGTTTTGGATCTGGGTGAAACGAAGCTCAAGGGTAAAGGGGAAGAGTGGTTTGGGAATGTCTTGGGAGTAAAGTCAGGGGTTAGTGAGAAGACAAGAGCAAGGGAAGGAGTAGCAGTACTCCTGAAAAAGGAGTTGTGGGAGTATGTGATAGAATGTAAGAAAGTAAATTCTCGATTGATATGGGTAAAACTGAAAGTTGATGGAGAGAGATGGGTGATTATTGGTGCATATGCACCTGGGCATGAGAAGAAAGATCATGAGAGGCAAGTGTTTTGGGAGCAGCTGAATGAGTGTGTTAGTGGTTTTGATGCACGAGACCGGGTTATAGTGATGGGTAATTTGAATGCAAAGGTGAGTAATGTGGCAGTTGAGGGAATAATTGGTATACATAGGGTGTTCAGTGTTGTAAATGGAAATGGTGAAGAGCTTGTAGATTCATATGCTGAAAAAGGACTGGTGATTGGGAATACCTGGTTTAAAAAGAGAGATATACATAAGTATACGTATGTAAGTAGGAGAGATGGCCAGAGAGCGTTGTTGGATTACGTGTTAATTGACAGGCACGCGAAAGAGAGACTTTTGGATGTTAATGTGCTGAGAAGTGCAACTGGAGGGATGTCTGACCATTATCTTGTGGAGGCTAAGGTGAAGATTTGTATGGGTTTTGAGAAAAGAAGAGTGAATGTTAGGGTGAAAAGGGTGGTGAGAGTAAGTGAGCTTGGGAAGGAGACTTGTGTGAGGAAGTACCAGGAGAGACTGAGTACAGAATGGAAAAAGGTGAGAACAATGGAAGTAAGGGGAGTGGTGGAGGAATGGGATGTATTTAGGGAATCAGTGATGGATTGCGCAAAAGATGCTTGTGGCATGAGAAGAGTGGGAGGTTGGTTGATTAGAAACGGGTAGTGAGTGGTGGGATGAAGAAGTAAGATTATTAGTGAAAGAGAAGAGAAAGGCATTTGGACGATTTTTGCAGGGAAAAAATGCAATTGAGTGGGAGATGTATAAAAGAAAGAGACAGGAGGTCAAGAGAAAGGTGCAAGAGGTGAAAAAGAGGGCAAATGAGAGTTGGGGTGAGAGAGTATCATTAAATTTTAGGGAGAATAAAAAGATGTTTTGGAAGGAGGTAAATAAAGTGCGTAAGACAAGGGAGCAAATGGGAACTTCAGTGAAGGGCGCAAATGGGGAGGTGATAACAAGTAGTGGTGATGTGAGAAGGAGATGGAGTGAGTATTTTGAAGGTTTGTTGAATGTGTTTGATGATAGAGTGGCAGATATAGGGTGTTTTGGTCGAGGTGGTGTGCAAAGTGAGAGGGTTAGGGAAAATGATTTGGTAAACAGAGAAGAGGTAGTAAAAGCTTTGCGGAAGATGAAAGCCGGCAAGGCAGCAGGTGTGGATGGTATTGCAGTGGAATGTATTAAAAAAGGGGGTGACTGTATTGTTGACTGGTTGATAAGGTTATTTAATGTATGTATGACTCATGGTGAGGTGCCTGAGGATTGGCGGAATGCGTGCATAGTGCCATTGCACAAAGGCAAAGGGGATAAGAGTGAGTGCTCAAATTACAGAGGTATAAGTTTGTTGAGTATTCCTGGTAAATTATATGGGAGGGTATTGATTGAGAGGGTGAAGGCATGTACAGAGCATCAGATTGGGGAAGACCAGTGTGGTTTCAGAAGTGGTAGAGGATGTGTGAATCAGGTGTTTGCTTTGAAGAATGTATGTGAGAAATACTTAGAAAAGCAAATGGATTTGTATGTAGCATTTACGGATCTGGAGAAGGCATATGATAGAGTTGATAGAGATGCTCTGTGGAAGGTATTAAGAATATATGGTGTGGGAGGCAAGTTGTTAGAAGCAGTGAAAAGTTTTTATCGAGGATGTAAGGCATGTGTACGTGTAGGAAGAGAGGAAAGTGATTGGTTCTCAGTGAATGTAGGTTTGCGGCAGGGGTGTGTGATGTCTCCATGGTTGTTTAATTTGTTTATGGATGGGGTTGTTAGGGAGGTGAATGCAAGAGTTTTGGAAAGAGGGGCAAGTATGTAGTCTGTTGTGGATGAGAGAGCTTGGGAAGTGAGTCAGTTGTTGTTCGATGATGATACAGCACTGGTGGCTGATTCATGTTAGAAACTGCAGAAGCTGCTGACTGAGTTTGATAAAGTGTGTGAAAGAAGAAAGTTAAGAGTAAATGTGAATAAGAGCAAGGTTATTAGGTACAGTAGGGTTGAGGGTCAAGTCAATTGGGAGGTAAGTTTGAATGGAGAAAAACTGGAGGAAGTAAAGTGTTTTAGATATCTGGGAGTGGATCTTGAAGCGGATGGAACCATGGAAGCGGAAGTGAATCATAGGGTGGGGGAGGGAGCGAAAATCCTTGGAGCCTTGAAGAATGTGTGGAAGTCGAGAACATTATCTCGGAAAGCAAAAATGGGTACGTTTGAAGGAATAGTGGTTCCAACGATTTTGTATGGTTGCGAGGCGTGGGCTATGGATAGAGTTGTGCGCAGGAGGGTGAATGTGCTGGAAATGAGATGTTTGAGGACAATGTGTGGTGTGAGGTGGTTTGATCGAGTAAGTAATGTAAGGGTAAGAGAGATGTGTGGAAATAAAAAGAGCGTGGTTGAGAGAGCAGAAGAGGGTGTTTTGAAATGGTTTGGGCACATGGAGAGAATGAGTGAGGAAAGATTGACCAAGAGGATATGTGTGTCGGAGGTGGAGGGAACGAGGTGAAGTGGGAGACCAAATTGGAGGTGGAAAGGTGGAGTGAAAAAGATTTTGTGTGATCGGGGCCTGAACATGCATTAGGGTGAAAGGAGGGCAAGGAATAGAGTGAATTGGATCGATGTGATATATCGGGGTTGACATGCTGTCAGTGGATTGAATCAGGGCATGTGAAGCGTCTGGGGTAAACCATGGAAAGTTGTGTGGGGCCTGGATGTGGAAAAGGAGCTCTGGTTTCGGGCATTATTGCATGACAGCTAGAGACTGAGTGTGAACGAATGTGGCCTTTGTTGTCTTTTCCTAGTGCTACCTCGCACACATGAGGGGGGAGGGGTATGGTATTCCATGTGTGGCGAGGTGGCGATGGAAATGAATAAAGGCAGACAGTGTGAATTGTGTGCATGGGTATATATGTATGTGTCTGTGTGTGTATATATATGTGTACATTGAGATGTATAGGTATGTATATTTGCGTGTGTGGACGTGTATGTATATACATTGTGTATGGGGGTGGGTTGGGCCATTTCTTTCGTCTGTTTCCTTGCGCTATCTCGCAAACGCGGGAGACAGCGACAAAGCAAAATAAATAAATAAAAATATATTTGTATATATATATATATATATATATATATATATATATATATATATATATATATATATATATATATATATATATTATCCCTGGGGATAGGGGAGAAAGAATACTTCCCACGTATTCCCTGCGTGTCGTAGAAGGCGACTAAAAGGGAAGGGAGCGGGGGGCTGGAAATCCTCCCCTCTCATTTTTTTTTTTTTTTCAATTTTCCAAAAGAAGGAACAGAGAAGGGGGCCAGGTGAGGATATTCCCTCTAAGGCCCAGTCCTCTGTTCTTAACGATACCTTGCTAATGCGGGAAATGGTGAATAGTATGAAAAAAGAAAAATATGTATATATTTTTTTTTTTTTTTTTTTTTTTTTTTATACTTTGTCGCTGTCTCCCGCGTTTGCGAGGTAGCGCAAGGAAACAGACGAAAGAAATGGCCCAACCCCCCCCCCCCCATACACATGTACATACACACGTCCACACACGCAAATATACATACCTACACAGCTTTCCATGGTTTACCCCAGACGCTTCACATGCCTTGCTTCAATCCACTGACAGCACGTCAACCCCTGTATACCACATGACTCCAATTCACTCTATTTCTTGCCCTCCTTTCACCCTCCTGCATGTTCAGGCCCCGATCACACAAAATCTTTTTCACTCCATCTTTCCACCTCCAATTTGGTCTCCCTCTTCTCCTCGTTCCCTCCACCTCCGACACATATATCCTCTTGGTCAATCTCTCCTCACTCATTCTCTCCATGTGCCCAAACCATTTCAAAACACCCTCTTCTGCTCTCTCAACCACGCTCTTTTTATTTCCACACATATCATACTTTGTCTCTGTCTGCTGCGTCAGTGAGGTAGTGGAAGGAAACAGACGAAAAAATCGCCCAACCCATCAACAGACACATGAATATACATACTCGTCCACACACGCACATATACACACCGCTACACTTTATCGTATAAATGTATATACATACGCAGACATATACATATATACATATATACATAATTCATACTTGCTGTCATTATTCATTCCCTTCGCCACCCCGCCACACATGAAATGGAAACCTACCTCCTCCCGCATGTGCTCGTGGTAGCGATAGGAAAAAAGAAACAAATGCCACATTTGTTAACATTCAGTCTCTAGCTCTCATTCATAATGCATGGAAACCACAGCTCCCTTTCCACATCCAGGCCCCACAACACATTACAGGGTTTACCCCAGACGCTTCACATGCCCTAGTTCAATCTATTGACAGCACTTAGACCCCGGTATACCACATCGTTCCAATTTACTCTAATCCTTGCAGGCCTTTCACCCTCCTGCATGTTTAGGCACCGATCGAACAAGATCTTTTCACTCTATCTTTCCACCTCCAATTTGGCCTTCCACTTCTCGTTCCCTCTACCTCTGACACATATATCCTCTTTGTCATCCTTTCCTCACTCATTCTGTCCATGTGACCGAACCATTTCAAAACACCCTCTTCTGCTCTCTCAACCACACTCTTTTTATTACCACGCATCTCCCCTATCCTTTCATTACTTCCTCGATCAAACCACCCCACACCACATATTGTGCTCAATCATCTCATTTCCAACACACCCACCCTTCTCCGCACAACACTATCTGTAGTCCGCCCCTTGCAACCATATAACATTGTTGGAACCACTATTCCTTCAAACATACCCATCTACGCTTTTCGAGATGATGTTCTCCTCTTCCACACATTAACGCTCCCAAAACTTTCGCCCCCTTCCCCACCCTGTGACCCACTTCCACATCCATGGCTCCATCCGCTGCCAAATTTACTCACAGATATCTAAAACACTTCACTACCTCCCGTTTTTTTCCATTTAAACTTACCTCCCAATTGACTTGTCCCTTAACCCTAATGTTCCTAATAACCTTGCTCTTATTCACATTTACTCTCAGCTTTCTTCTTTTACACACTTTACCAAAGGCTAACACTGTTGTGATTATGGACAAAAGTAACTATTTATCTAAAATGAATGATGTTATAAATGACGAAACAACATTATCTAAACTCAGTAAGAATCTCCTAGAAGTAGTTAATTCTCACTTCAATAAAGAAATGAAGTTCTTGTTGAAAGGTAAAATTTCTCTTATCAAAAATTTGTCATCTTTGTCCCCTTCATTGCCACATATGTATGGACTCATCAAAACACATAAGCAAAATATTCCATCAAGACATATAGTGAGTTCAGTAGGCTCCATCACATATAGATTGTCAAAATGATTAGTTTCTTTATCATGCCGTTTATTGAGAAAGATATCAAATTCTAATATCTAAACAAGTTTAACAATATCAATGTTAATTTTGATTTGAAACTAATTAGTTTTGATGTTACCTCTCTTTTCACAAAAGTTCCAGTTGATGACCTTTTAGAATATATGTTTGATGTCTTTAATGATATTCATTTACCTGTTTCAAAGTCTGTTTTCATTGAACTGATAAAGTTGTGTATAAAAGACTGTGTATTCCTATTCATTGGAGATTATTATGCTCAAAAATTTGGTATGGCAATGGGTAACCCTCTTTCACCTGTACTAAGTAATCTTTGAACGGAATTTTTTGAAACAAAATTACTAAAGGATATCTTACCTTCTAATGCAATTTGGTTAAGATATGTAAAGGATGTTCGTTGTTTTTGGCCAACAAATGAAATTTACAAATGTTTCTCCCCTTACTTAACAATTCAGTACCTTTCCTCAAATTTGCTGTAGAAAATGAAAATAATGGTATGTTGCCATTTTTAGATTGCATGATCCATAGGTATGGAAACAAGTTCAAGTTTAGCATATAGGGAGAACCTACCAATGTATGCTCATATATCTAGTATTACTCATCTCAACATGACAGAGTTAAATTATCATCATTTCGATCTATGTTCCTTAGGCCATTACGTATTTACAGTCCAGAGTATACGGTGATGAGTTTGAGAAGATATATTCTATTGGATCTGAGTTAAAGTACCCTAGATCTTTCAGTTAGCAAAGAAATCATTTTATAGATCTGAGCCCAAACATCCCATTGATACCAAGAATCTTTTAGTCCTCCCTTTTGATAATAATTTCACTTTACTTCCCGCGTTGCTTAAATTCTTTGACGTAAATATTGCCTTCAGCAACAGTGATACTATAAAGAATATCTCAATCAGGAATTCGCCAGAAAATTCTCCTGGGCGCATCAATAAAGTGCTATGTAGAAATCATGATACGTTTTATGTTGGGCAGACTCGTAAGGATTTTTCTTTCAGACTTAAGCAACATAAATATAGTATAAGAACGGGACAAGAATCAAATGCCTTGTTTAATCACGTTAAAAACTATGATCATTGTATTGACTGGAGTGATGCAATCTCAGTTATTAACTCTAACTCTATTACCACAAGAAATATCATTGAATCCTCCATTATTAAATACACAAAAAATTGTAATCTTAATATTAGTAATAGTATATACAAATTAGATAACTTTATTGTTGATAAATTTTGTAAAATGATAAGTTTATGAACGCTCGTTGTATGTCTTGGACAATCGCATGTTTACCAAAAGGCGTCCTAGCCTCGTCTCTTCGTTGTATATGAACTGACTGTTATATTTCTCTCCTATGTCTCCCCTGATGATGTGATTATTACACGAAAGTGTTATGGGAACTTATCGTGTTTCATTTCCCCGTGGATTCTTAGGAATATTCTTGATCACGCGCAAAATTGCGATCATTTTCAATATATATATATATATATATATATATATATATATATATATATATACATATATATATATATATATATATATATATATATATCTTTTTTTTTTATTTATTTTGCTTTGTCGCTGTCTCCCGCGTTTGCGAGGTAGCGCAAGGAAACAGACGAAAAAAATGGCCCAACCCACCCCCATACACAATGTATATACATACACGTCCATACACGCAAATATACATACCTATACATCTCAATGTACACATATATATACACACACAGACACACACATATATACCCATGCACACAATCCACACTGTCTGCCTTTATTCATTCCCATCGCCACCTCGCCACACATGGAATACCATCCCCTTCCCCCCCATGTGTGCGAGGTAGCACTAGGAAAAGACAACAAAGGCCCCATTCGTTCACACTCAGTCTCTAGCTGTCATGCAATAATGCCCGAAACCACAGCTCCCTTTCCACATCCAGGCCCCACACAACTTTCCATGGTTTACCCCAGACGCTTCACATGCCCTGATTCAATCCACTGACAGCACGTCAACCCCGGTATACCACATCGATCCAATTCACTCTATTCCTTGCCCTCCTTTCACCCTAATGCATGTTCAGGCCCCGATCACACAAAATCTTTTTCACTTCATCTTTCCATCTCCAATTTGGTCTCCCACTTCTCGTTCCCTCCACCTCCGACACATATATCCTCTTTGTCAATCTTTCCTCACTCATTCTCTCCATGTGACAAAACCATTTCAAAACACCCTCTTCTGCTCTCTTAACCACACTCTTTCTATTACCACACATCCCTTTTACCCTATTATTACTTACTCGATCAAACCACCTCACACCAATTATTGTCCTCAAACATCTCATTTCCAGCACATCCACCCTCCTACGCATAACTCTATCCACAGCCCACGCCTCGCAACCATATAACATTGTCAGAACCACTATTTCTTGAAACATATCCATTTTTGCTTTCCGAGATAATGTTCTCGACTTTCACACGTTCTTCAACGCTCCCAGAACTATCGCCCCCTTCCCCACCTTATGATTCAATTCCCCTTCCATCCTTCCATCCGCTGCCGAATCCACTCCCAGATATCTAAAACACTTCACTTCCTCCAGTTTTTCTCCATTCAAACTTACCTCCCAATTGACTTGCCCCTGAACCTTACTGTAAATAATAACCTTGCTTTATTCACATTTACTCTCAGCTTTTCTCTTTTACACACTTTAACAAGCTCATTCACCAGCTTCTGCGGTTTCTCACACAAATCAGCCACCAGCGCTGTATCATCAGCAAACAGCATTTGACTCACTTCCCAGGCTCTCATCCACTACAGACTGCATTCTTGTCCCCTTTTCCAAAACTCTGGCATTCACCTCCCTAACAACCCCATCCATAAACAAATTAAACAACCATGGAGACATCACACACCCCTGCCGCAAACCTACATTCACTGAGAACCAATCACTTTCCTCTCTTCCTACACGTATACATGCCTTACATCCTCGATAAAATCTTTCACTGCATCTAACAACTTGCCTCCCACACCATATATTCTTAATACCTTTCACAGAGCATCTCTATCAACTCTATCATATGCCTACTGCTGATCCATAAATGCTACATACAAATTCATTTGCTTTTCTGAGTATTTCTCACATACATTCTTCAAAGTAAGCACCTGATCTACACATCCTTTACCACTTCTGAAACCTCACTACTCTTCCCCAATCTGATGCCTGTACATGTCTTCGCCCTCTCAATCAATACCCTCTCATATAGTTTGCCTGGAATACTCAAATAACTTATACCTCTGTAATTTGAGCACTCATTTTTATCCTCTTTGCCCTTGTATAATGGCACTATGCAAGCATTCCGCCAATCCTCAGGCACCTCACCATGAGTCATACATACATTAAATAACCTTACCAGCTAGTCAACAATACAGTCACCCCCTATTTTAATAAATTCCACTGCAGTACCATCTAACCCTGCTGCCTTTCCGGTGTTTTGGTCGAGGTGTTGTGCAAAGTGAGAGGGTTAGGGAAAATGATTTGGTAAACTGAGAAGAGGTAGTAAAAGCGTTGCCGAAGATGAAAGCCGGCAAGGGAGCAGGTTTGGATGGTATTGCAATGGAATTTATCAAAAATGTGGGTGACTGTATTGTTGACTGGTTGGTAAGGTTATTTAATGTATGTATGATTCATGGTGAGGTGCCTTAGGATTGGGGGAATGCCTGCATAATGCCATTGTGCAAAGGCAAAGGGGATAAGAGTGAGTGCTCAAATTACAGAGGTTTAAGTTTGTTGAATATTCCTGGTAAATTAAGAATATATAGTGTGGGAGGCAAGTTGTTCGAAGCAGTGAAAAGTTTCTATCTAGGGTGTAAGGCATGTGTACGTGTAGGAAGAGAGGAAAGTGATTGGTTCTCAGTGAATGTGGGTTTGCGGCAGGGGTGTCTGATGTCTCCATGGTTGTTTAATTTGTTTATGGATGGGGTTGTTAGGGAGGTGAATAAAAGAGTTTTGGAAAGAGGGGCAAAATGAAGTCTTTTGTGGATGAGAGGGCTTGGGAAGTGAGTCAGTTGTTGTTCGCTGATGATACAGCGCTGGTGGCGGATTCATGTGAGAAACTGCAGAAGCTGGTGACTGAGATTGGTAAAGTGTGTGAAAGAAGAAAGTTAAGATAAATGTGAATAAGAGCAAGGTTATTAGGCACAGTAGGGTTGAGGGTCAAGTCAATTGGGAGGTAAGTTTGAATGGAGAAAAACTGGAGGAAGTAAAGTGTTTTAGATATCTGGGAGTGGATCTGGCAGCGGATGGAACCATGGAAGCGGAAGTGAATCATAGAGTGGGGGAGGGGCGAAAATCCTGGGAGCCTTGAAGAATGTGTGGAAGTCGAGAACATTATCTCGGAAAGCAAAAATGGGTATGTTTGAAGGAATAGTGGTTCCAACAATGTTGTATGGTTGCGAGGCGTGGGCTACGGATAGAGTTGTGCGCAGGAGGGTGGATGTGCTGGAAATGAGATGTTTGAGGACAATGTGTGGTGTGAGGTGGTTTGATCGAGTAAGCAATGTAAGGGTAAGAGAGATATGTGGAAATAAAAAGAGCGTGGTTGAGAGAGCAGAAGAGGATGTTTTGAAATGGTTTGGGCACATGGAGAGAATGAGTGAGGAAAGATTGACCAAGAGGATATATGAGTCGGAGGTGGAGGGAACGAGGAGAAGTGGGAGACCAAATTGTAGGTGGAAAGATGGAGTGAAAAAGATTTTGTGTGATCGGGGCCTGAACATGCATTAGGTTGTAAGGCGGGCAAGGAATAGAGTGAATTGGATCGATGTGGTATACCGGGGTTGATGGGCTGTCAGTAGATTGAATCAGGGCATGTGAAGAGCCTGGGGTAAACCATGGAAAGCTGTGTGGGGCCTGGATGTGGAAAGGGAGCTGTGGTTTCGGGCATTATTGCGTGACAGCTAGGGACTGAGTGTGAACGAATGAGGCCTTTGTTGTCTTTTCCCAGCGCTACCCCGCACACATGAGGGGGGAGGGGTATGGTATTCCATGTGTGGCGAGGTGGCGATGGGAATGAATAAAGGCAGACAGTGTGAATTGTGTGCATGTGTATATATGTATGTGTCTGTGTGTGTAATATATATGTGTACATTGAGATGTATAGGCATGTATATTTGCGTGTGTGGACGTGTGTGTATATACATATGTATGGGGGTGGGTTGGGCTATTCTTTTGTCTGTTTCCTTGCGCTACCTCGCAAACGCGGGAGACAGCGACAAAGTATAATAAAAAAAATAATAATATATATATATATATATATATATATATATATATATATATATATATATATATATACATATATGGAAATGGTGAAGAGCTTGTAGATTTATGTGCTGAAAAAAGATTGGTGATTGGGAATACCTGGTTTAAAAAGCGAGTTATACATAAGTATACGTATGTAAGTAGGAGAGATGGCCAGAGAGCGTTATTGGATTACGTGTTAATTGATAGACGCACGAAAGAGAGACTTTTGGATGTTAATGTGCTGAGAGGTGCAACTGAAGGGATGTCTGATCATTTTCTTGTGGAGGCGGAGGTGAAGATTTGTAGGGGTTTTCAGAAAAGAAGAGAGAATGTTGGGGTGAAGAGGGTGGTGAGTGGTATAACGGGGTTGACGTGCTGTCAGTGGATTGAATCAAGGCATGTGAAGCGTCTGGGGTAAACCATGGAAAGCTGTGTAGGTATGTATATTTGCGTGTGTGGACGTATGTATTTACATGTGTATGGGGGGGGGGGGGGTTGGGCCATTTCTTTCGTCTGTTTCATTGCGCTACCTCGCAAACGCGGGAGACAGCGACAAAGAATAAAAAAAAAAAAGAAAAAAAAAAAAGATATATATATATATATATATATATATATATATATATATATATATATATATATATATATATATATATATATATATATATATATATATATCCCTGGGGATAGGGGATTAAGAATACTTCCCACGTATTCCCTGCGTGTTGTAGAAGGCGACTAAAAGGGGAGGGAGCGGGGGCTGGAAATCCTCCCCTCTCGTTTTCTTTTTTTAATTTTCCAAAAGAAGGAACACAGGGGCCCAGGTGAGGATATTCCAAAAAAGGCCCAGTCCTCTGTTCTTAACGCTACTTCGCTAACGCGGGAAATGGGGAATAGTTTGAAAGAAAGATATATATATATATATATATATATATATATATATATATATATATATATATATATATATATATATATATATATATATTTATATATATATATATATATATATATATATATATATATATATATATATATGTATATATATATATATATATATATATATATATATATATATATATATATATATATATATATATATACATATATATATATATATATATATATATATATATATATATATATATATATATATATATATATATAAATATATATATATATATATATATATATATATATATATATATATATATATATATATATATATATATATATATATATATATATATATATATATATATATGTATATATATATATATATATATATATATATATATATATATATATATATATATCTTTCTCTTTAAACTATTCGCCATTTCCCGCGTTAGCGAGGTAGCGTTAAGAACAGAGGACTGGGCCTTTGTGGAATATCCTCGCCTGGCCCCACTCTGTTCCTTCTTTTGGAAAAAAAACAAAAAAATGAGAGGGGAGGATTTCCAGCCCCCGCTCCCTTCCCTTTTAGTCGACTACTACGACACGCAGGGAATACGTGGGAAGTATTCTTCATCCCCTATCTCCAGGGATATATATATATATATATATATATATATATATATATATATATATATATATATATATATATATATATATATATATATATATATATATATCTTTTTTCTTTCTTTCAAACTATTCGCCATTTCCCGCATCAGCGAGGTAGCGTTCAGAACAAAGGACTGGGCCTTTGAGGGAATACCCTCACCTGGCCCAATTCTCTGTTCCTTCTTTTGGAAAATTTAAAAAAAACCGAGAGGGGAGGATTTCCAGCCCCCCGCTCCCTCCCCTTTTAGTCGCCTTCTACGACACGCAGGGAATACGTGGGAAGTACTCTTAATCCCCTATCCCCAGGGATAACTACTCAATAATATTATACACATATATGAATATATGTACAAAACTACAAAGAGACATATGTCTTTATGTACATGAGATTGTGTAGTTTAACATCTCTTAAGACAGTTCAGTGAATCTTTTGCCAATTTCTGAATATCTAACAAGCTTTCTTTTCACACTTTACATATATATATATATATATATATATATATATATATATATATATATATATATATATATATATATATATATATATATCTATATATATATATATATATATATATATATATATATATATATATATATATATATATATATATATATATATATATATATATATATATATATGTATATATATATATTTATCTTTTTTATTTTTTCATTTTGCTTTGTCGGTGTCTCCCGCGTTTGCGAGGTAGCGCAAGGAAACAGACGAAAGAAATGGCCCAACCCACCCCCATACACATGTATATACATACACGTCCACACACGCAGATATACATACCTATACATCTCAATGTACACATATATATATACACACACAGACACATACATATATACCCATGCACACAATCCACACTGTCTTCCTTTATTCATTTCCATCGCCACCTCGCCACACATGGAATACCATCCCCCTCCCACCTCATGTGTGCGAGGTAGCGCTAGGAAAAGACAACAAAGGCCTCATTCGTTCACACTCAGTCTCTAGCTGTCATGCAATAATGCCCGAAACCACAGCTCCCTTTCCTCATCCAGGCCCCACACAACTTTCCATGGTTTACCCCAGACGCTTCACATGCCCTGATTCAATACACTGACAGCACGTCAACCCCGGTATACCACATCGATCCAATTCACTCTATTCCTTGCCCGCCTTTCACCCTCCTGCATGTTCTGGCCCCGATCACTCAAAATCTTTTTCACTTCATCTTTCCACCTCCAATTTGGTCTCCCACTTCTCCTCGTTCCCTCCACCTCCGACACATATATCCTCTTTGTCAATCTTTCCTCACTCATTCTCGCCATGTGCCCAAACCATTTCAAAACACCCTCTTCTGCTCTCTCAACCACGCTCTTTTTATTTCCACGCATCTCTCTTACCCTTACATTACTTACTCGATCAAACCACCTCACACCACATATTGTCCTCAAATATCTCATTTCCAGCATATCCACCCTCCTGTGCACAACTCTATCCCTAGCCCACGCCTCGCAACCATACAACATTGTTGGAACCACTATTCCTTCAAACATACCCATTTTTGCTTTCCGAGATAATGCTCTCGACTTCAACACATTCTTCAAGGCTCCCAGGATTTTCGCCCCCTCCCCAACCCTATGATTCACTTCCGCTTCCATGTTTCCATCCGCTGCCAGATCCACTCCCAGATATCTAAAACACTTTACTTCCTCCAGTTTTTCTCCATTCAAATTTACCTCCCAATTGACTTGACCCTCAACCCTACTGTACGTAATAACCTTGCTCTTATTCACATTTACTCTTAACTTTCTTCTTTCACACACTTTACCAAACTCAGTCACCAGCTTCTGCAGTTTCTCACATGAATCAGCCACCAGCGCTGTATCATCAGCGAACAACAACTGACTCACTTCCCAAGCTCTCTCATCCCCAACAGACTTCATACTTGCCCCTCTTTCCAAAACTCTTGCATTCACCTCCCTAAGAACTCCATCCATAAACAAATTGAACAGCCATGGAGACATCACACACCCCTGCCGTAAACCTACATTCACTGAGAACCAATCACTTTTCTCTCTTCCTACACGTACACATGCCTTACATCCTTGATAAAAACTTTTCACTGCTTCTAACAACTTGCCTCCCACACCATATATTCTTAATACCTTCCACAGAGCATCTCTATCAACTCTATCATATGCCTTCTCCAGATCCATAAATGCTACATACAAATCCATTTGCTTTTCTAAGTATTTCTCACATACATTCTTCAAAGCAAACACCTGATCCACACATCCTCTACCACTTCTGAAACCACACTGCTCTTCCCCAATCTGATGCTCTGTACATGCCTTCACCCTCTCAATCAATACCCTCCCATATAATTTACCAGGAATACTCAACAAATTTATACCTCTGTAATTTGAGCACTCACTCTTATCCCCTTTGCCTTTGTACAATGGCACTATGCACACATTCCGCCAATCCTCAGGCACCTCGCCATGAGTCATACATAAATTAAATAACCTTACCAACCAGTCAACAATACAGTCAACCCCTTTTTTAATAGATTCCACTACAATACCATCCAAACCTGCTGCCTTGCCGGCTTTCATCTTCCGCAAAGCTTTTACTACCTCTTCTCTGTTTACCAAATCATATATATATATATATATATATATATATATATATATATATATATATATATATATATATATATATATATATTTATTAATTTTGCTTTGTTGCTGTGTCCTGCGTTAGCGAGGTAACGCAAGTAAACAGACGAAAGAATGGCCCAACCTACACCCATTCACATGTATATACATATACATCCACACATGTAAATATACATATTTATACATCTCAACCTATATATATATATATATATATATATATATATATATATATATATATATATATATATATATATATATATATATATATATATATATATATATATATATATATATATATATAT
Source organism: Panulirus ornatus (assembly GCF_036320965.1). Taxonomy (NCBI): domain Eukaryota; kingdom Metazoa; phylum Arthropoda; class Malacostraca; order Decapoda; family Palinuridae; genus Panulirus; species Panulirus ornatus. The sequence goes on from NC_092248.1 coordinate 16,060,805, forward strand.
ATATATATATATATATATACCCACACAGACATATACATATATACACATTCACATAATGCATACTCTCTGCCTTTATTCATTCCCATCGCCACCCCGCCACCTGAAGATAAGAACCCCCTCCCCCCAACTGTGTACGAGGTAGCGCTAGGAAAAGACAATAAAGGCTTGTTTCGTTCACATTCAGTCTTTAGCTGTCATGTAATTATATATATATCCAATTTTTTAGACCAACCCACTAGGGGTGGATGAACAGCTGGATTGACTGTGGACTGACTGCCGCAGCCAGGATTTGAACATATGCCCTCGACCTTAGGAGTCCCGTGAATCCTTCACGGTCAGGAACACTAACCATTATGCCATGATCCTTTTTTATTAGATATCTATCAGTCATGCTCTTCTTCTGCCATGTCTCCCCTGCGTCTACACTAAGTGGCCTACTGAAGCACGTAATCCACGTATTCTTTCTCTTCTGAAATCAGCACCGGAATCCAGTAAGCTACTAACACATCACTCTTTTCTATCATCTTCCTCACCCATTTGTTCAAGTCACCCAGCACCCGCAGTTCCTATCCTGGATCTAAATATGTCTGTTGCTTTAAAATTCTCTCCAAAGGATATCCTTGACCTCCTCTTTTCGATCATTATATGGCACATATACAGCAGTTGCAGTCTTTCTAATTCTTCCATACTTGACCTTCGCACATATCAACGATGCGTCGGAGCTTTAGTGATCAAAATTTTTGTCATAGATTCATGTTTCGATAAAACTTCTTCATTACCGTTTGTATCATAGTTATACATCCTTCACTCTGTCATTACCGTTTATATCATAGTTATACATCCTTCACTCTGTCATTACCGTTTGTATCATAGTTATACATCCTTCACTCTGTCATTACCGTTTGTATCATAGTTATACATCCTTCACTCTGTCATTACCGTTTGTATCATAGTTATACATCCTTCACTCTGTCATTACCGTTTGTATCATAGTTATCCTTCACTCTGTCATTACTGTTTGTATCATAGTTATACATCCTTCACTCTGTCATTACCGTTTGTATCATAGTTATACATCCTTCACTCTGTCATTACCGTTTGCATCATAGTTATACATCCTTCACTCTGTCATTACCGTTTGTATCATAGTTATACATCCTTCACCCTGTCATCAGCCTTATCTTACACAAACCTACTACTACTATTTTCCCTCTCAGAAAGTATCTTTCTACAAGTTTCATTTTCTATTCCTCATCATTTCACTCTCCTACACACACGAACATTTAGCTCGTCTATAAAGCAACCACAGGCACACCTCCTTCGTCTGAATTCACATGCACCAAATTCAGGATATTTTAGCAGATTTAGAGCGAAGAGGAAAGAGGCGCTCAGCTCCTATTCTAAACTACCTACTCTCCTACTCCAGACATATAGACGTACAGACAGAAAGTTGCAGAAAAAGAAGACCAGACTGTCAAGGATGCCCAGACACGCTGGGTACCTTTGCAAATAGGTACACTATTTCAGTGACGTTGAAATATAAGAATTCACTGATAAACAGGTAGATTGAGGCAATATTAAGTACAGAAAAGAGAAAAATATAACAATTGCGTGACGACACCGCATATAAAGTCTCGTTCGTACTCAAATTTTCTCACTTGACCTGAGCAAGATTTCATGCTCTGAAAACATATCCAAATGTATACAAACAAAACTCAAGCGCTCTATTCATATAAAAAAACTCCGTAAATGTTACAATATATCGTCTCAATGTGTTTCTTAGTACACTGAGACGATGACACTTCGTACAAAATTTACCGCAAAAATTCTGTCTTTGACATTTATTTTAGGAACCTGAGATTGTATGAGGGTGAAGCCGATATCCAATAACTATTAAGGCTTTATCACACTTGTCAGGTGTATCGACAAACCGAAATCGATGAAAACCTGAGCAATTTTTAACATGCCAGCAGCGACCGGATTTGTGACAGTAAGGAGGTAATGTGAGGCCAACAGATGCTCAGATCATGTGTTTCTACCGGGATGTATTGTGTCACTTATGATTACAGACATTCTCTCAACACCTCACCTGTAGTATTCCCTGTGCAGCTTTCCCACAAGTTTCATACAAATTTTCAAAATTCTAAACCTCCCTTCACATTTCCCGAATGTTCAATATTGCCTCTGGTGATATGGCCATAATGCAGCCTACCTATCTCTTCCTAAAAAAGAAGGCACATATCACTTTTAGCCACGTTTTATATATACATATACATATATATATATATATATATATATATATATATATATATATATATATATATATATATATATATATATATATATATATATATTTATATGTATATTTTTTTTTATACTATTCGCAATTTCCCGCGTTAGCGAGGTAGCGTAAAGAACAGAGGACTGGGCCTTAGGGGGAATATCCTCACCTGGCCCCCTTCTCTGTTCCTTCTTTTGGAAAATTGAAAAAAGAACGAGAGGGGAGGATTTCCAGCCCCCCGCTCCCTCCACTTTTAGTCGCCTTCTACGACACGCAGGGAATACGTGGGAAGTATTCTTTCTCCCCTATCCCCGGGGATATATATATATATATATATATATATATATATATATATATATATATATATATATATATATATATATATATATTTATTTATTTTATATATGTTGCTTTGTCGCTGTCTCCCGCGTTTGCGAGGAAGCGCAAGGAAACCGACAAAAGAAATGGCCCAACCCACCCCCATACACATCTATATACATACACGTCCACACACGCAAATATACATACCTATACATCTCAATGTACACATATATATACACACACAGACACATACATATATACCCATGCACACAAATTCACACTGTCTGCCTTTATTCATCCCCATCGCCACCTCGCCACACAGGGAATACCATCCCCCTCCCCCCTCATGTGTGCGAGGTAGCACTAGGAAAAGACAACAAAGACCCCATTCGTTCACACTCAGTCTCTAGCTGTCATGTAATAATGTCCGAAACCACAGCTACCTTTCCACATCCAGGCCCCACACAACTTTCCATGGTTTACCCCAGACGCTTCACATGCCCTGATTCAATCCACTGACAGCACGTCAACCCCGGTATACTACATCGATCCAATTTACTCTATTCCTTGCAAGCCTTTCACCCTCCTGCATGTTCAGGCCCCGATCACTCAAAATCTTTTTCACTCCATCTTTCCACCTCCAATTTGGTCTCCCACTTCTCCTTGTTCCCTCCACCTCCGACACATATATCCTCTTGGTCAATCTTTCCTCACTCATTCTCTCCATGTGCCCAAACCATTTCAAAACACCCTCTTCTGCTCTCTCAAACACGCTCTTTTTATTTCCATACATCTCTCTTACCCTTACATTACTTACTCGATCAAACCACCTCACACCACACATTGTCCTCAAACATCTCATTTCCAGCACATCCACCCTCCTACGCACAACTCTATCCATAGCCCACGCCTCGCAACCACTATTCCTTCAAAGATACCCATTTTTGCTTTCCGAAATAATGTTCTCGACTTCGACACATTCTTCAAGGCTCCCAGGATTTTCGCCCCCTCCCCCACCCTATAATTCAATTCCGCTTCCATGGTTCTATCCGCTGCCAGATCCACTCCCAGATATCTAAAATACTTTACTTCCTCCAGTTTTTCTCCATTCAAACTTACCTCCCAATTGACTTGACCCTCAACCCAACTGTACCTAATAACCTTGCTCTTATTCACATTTACTCTTAACTTTCTTCTTTCACACACTTTACCAAACTCAGTCACCAGCTTCTGCAGTTTCTCACATGAATCAGCCACCAGCGCTGTATCATCAGCGAACAACAACTGACTCACTTCCCAAGCTCTCTCATCCACAACAGACTTCATTCCTGCCCCTCTTTCCAAAAGTCTTGCATTCACCTCCCTAACAACCCCATCCATAAACAAATTAAACAAACATGGAGACATCACACACCCCTGCCGCAAACCTACATTCACTGAGAACCAATCGATTTCCTCTCTTCCTACACGTACACATGCCTTACATCCTCGATAAAAACTTTTCACTGCTTCTAACAACTTGCCTCCCACACCATATATTCTTAATACCTTCCACAGAGCATCTCTATCAACTCTATCATGTGCCTTCTCTAGATCCATAAATGCTACATACAAATCCATTTGCTTTTCTAAGTATTTCTCACATACATTCTTCAAAGCAAACACCTGATCCACACATCCTCTACCAGTTCTGAAACCACACTGCTCTTCCCCAGTCTGATGCTCTTTACATGCCTTCACCCTCTCAATCAATACCCTCCCATATAATTTACCAGGAACACTCAACAAACTTATACATCTGTAATTTGAGCACTCACTCTTATCCCCTTTGCCTTTGTACAATGGCACTATGCACGCATTCCGCCAATCCTCAGGCACCTCACCATGAGTCATGCATACATTAAATAACCTTACCAACCAGTCAATAATACAGTCACCCCCTTTTTAATAGATTCCACTGCAATACCATCCAAACCTGCTGCCTTGCCGGCTTTCATCTTTCGCAAAGCTTTTACTACCTCTTCTCCGTTTACCAAATCATTTTCCCTAACCCTCTCACTATGCACACCACCTCGACCAAAACACCCCATATCTGCCACTCTATCATCAAACACATTCAACAAACTTTCAAAATACTCACTCCACTCCTTCTCACATCACCATTACTTGTTATCACTTCCTCATTAGCACCCTTCACTGAAGTTCTCATTTGCTCCCTTGTCTTACGCACTTTATTTACCTCCTTCCAGAACATCTTTTTATTCTCCCTAAAATTTAATGATACTCTCTCACCCCAACTCCCATTTGACCTCTTTTTCACCTCTTGCACCTTTCTCTTGACCTCCTCTCTCTTTCTTTTATACATCTCCCTCTCAATTGCATTTTTTTCCCTGCAAAAATCGTCTAAATGCCTCTCTCTTCTCTTTCACTAATAATCTTACTTCTTCATCCCAGCACTCACTACCCTTTCTAATCAACCCACCTCCCACGCTTCTCATGCCACAAGCATCTTTTGCGCACTCCATCACTGATTCCCTAAATACATCCTATTCCTCCACCACTCTCCTGACCTCCTTTGTTCTCACCTTTTTCCATTCTGTACTCAGTCTCTCCTGGCACTTCCTCACACAAGTCTCCTTCCGAAGCTCACTTACTCTCACCACTCTCCTCACCCCAACATTCACTCTTCTTTTCTGAAAACCCATGCAAATCTTCACCTTAGCCTCCACAAGATAATGATCAGACATCCCTCCAGTTGCCCCTCTCAGCACATTAACATCCAAAAGTCTCTCTTTCGCGCATCTGTCAATTAACACGTAATCCAATAACGCTCTCTGGCCATCTCTCCTAATTACATAGGTATACTTATGTATATCTCGCTTTTTAAACCAGGTATTCCCAGTCACCAGTCCTTTTTCAGCACATAAATCTACAAGCTCTTCACCATTTCCATTTACAACACTGAACACCCCATGTATACCAATTATTCCCTCAACTGCCACATTACTCACCTTTGCATTCAAATCACCCATCACTATAACCCGGTCTTGTGCATCAAAACCACTAACACACTCATTTAGATGCTCCCAAAACACTTGCCTCTCATAATCTTTCTTCTCACGCCCAGGTGCATATGCACCAATAATCACCCATCTCTTTCCATCAACTTTCAGTTTTACCCATATTAATCGAGAATTTACTTTCTTGCATTCTATCACATACTCCCACAACTGTTTCAGGAGTACTACTACTCCTTCCCTTGCTCTTATCCTCTCACTAACCCCTGACTTTACTCCCGAGACATTCCGAAACCACTCTTCCCCTTTACCCTTGAGCTTCGTTTCACTCAGAGCCAAAACATCCAGGTTGCTTTCCTCAAACATACTACCTATCTCTCCTTTTTTCTCATCTTGATTACATACACACACATTTAGACACCCCAATCTGAGTCTACGAGGAGGATGAGCACTCCCCGCTAGACTCCTTCTGTTTCCCGTTTTTTAGAAAGTTAAAATACAAGGAGGGGAGGATTTCTGGCCCCCCGCTCCCGTCCCCACTAGTCGCCCTCTACGACACGTGAGGACTGCGTGGGAAGTATTCTTTCACCCCTATCCCCAGGGATAATATATATATATATATATATATATATATATATATATATATATATATATATATATATATATATATATATATATATATATATTTTTTTTTTTTTTTTCTTTTTTTTTTTTTTGCTTTGTCGCTGTCTCCCGCGTTTGCGAAGTAGCGCAAGGAAACAGACGAAAGAAATGGCCCAACCCACCCCCATACACATGTATATACATACGTTCACACACGCAAATATACATACCTACACAGCTTTCCATGGTTTACCCCAGACGTTTCACATGCCCTGATTCAATCCACTGACAGCACGTCAACCCCGGTATACCACATCGCTCCAATTCACTCTATTCTCTGCCCTCCTTTCACCCCCCTGCATGTTCAGGCCCCGATCACACAAAATCTTTTTCACTCCATCTTTCCACCTCCAATTTGGTCTCCCTCTTCTCCTCGTTCCCTCCACCTCCGATACATATATACTCTTGGTCAATCTTTCCTCACTCATTCTCTCCATGTGCCCAAACCATTTCAAAACACCCTCTTCTGCTCTCTCAACCACGCTCTTTTTATTTCCACACATCTCTCTTACCCTTACGTTACTTACTCGATCAAACCACCTCACACCACACATTGTCCTCAAACATCTCATTTCTAGCACATCCATCCTCCTGCGCACCACTCTATCCATAGCCCACGCCTCGCAACCATACAACATTGTTGGAACCACTATTCCTTCAAACATACCCATTTTTGCTTTCCGAGATAATGTTCTCGACTTCCACACATTCTTCAAGGCTCCCAGAATTTTCGCCACCTCCCCCATCCTATGATCCACTTCCGCTTGCATGGTTCCATCCGCTGCCAGATCCACTCCCAGATATCTAAAACACTTTACTTCCTCCAGTTTTTCTCCATTCAAACTCACCTCCCAATTGACTTGACTCTCAACCCTACTGTACCTAATAACCTTGCTCTTATTCACATTTACTCTTAACTTTCTTCTTCCACACACTTTACCAAACTCAGTCACCAGCTTCTGCAGTTTCTCACATGAATCAGCCACCAGCGCTGTATCATCAGCGAACAACAACTGACTCACTTCCCAAGCTCTCTCATCCCCAACAGACTTCATACTTGCCCCTCTTTCCAAAACTCTTGCATTCACCTCCCTAACAACCCCATCCATAAACAAATTAAACAACCATGGAGACATCACACACCCCTGCCGCAAACCTACATTCACTGAGAACCAATCACTTTCCTCTCTTCCTACACGTACACATGCCTTACATCCTCGATAAAAACTTTTCACTGCTTCTACCAACTTTCCTCCCACACCATATATTCTTTATACCTTCCACAGAGCATCTCTATCAACTCTATCATATGCCTTCTCCAGATCCATAAATGCTACATACAAATCCATTTGCTTTTCTAAGTATTTCTCACATACATTCTTCAAAGCAAACACCTGATCCACACATCCTCTACGACCTCTGAAACCACACTGCTCTTCCCCAATCTGATGCTCTGTACATGCCTTCACCCTCTCAATCAATACCCTCCCATATAATTTACCAGGAATACTCAAAAAACTTATACCTCTGTAATTTGAGCACTCACTCTCATCCCCTTTGCCTTTGTACAAAGGCACTATGCACGCATCCCGCAAATCCTCAGGCACCTCACCATGAGTTATACATACATTAAATAACCTTACCAACCAGTCAACAATACAGTCACCCCTTTTTTAATAAATTCCACTGCAATACCATCCAAACCTGCTGCCTTGCCGGCTTTCATCTTCCGCAAAGCTTTTACTACCTCTTCTGTGTTTACCTAATCATTTTCCCTAACCCTCTCACTTTGCACACCACCTCGACCAAAACACCCTATATCTGCCACTCTATCATCAAACACATTCAACAAACCTTCAAAATACTCACTCCATCTCCTTCTCACATCACCACTACTTGTTATCACCTCCCCATTTGCGCCCTTCACTGAAGTTCCCATTTGCTCCCTTGTCTTACGCACTTTATTTACCTCCTTCCAGAACATCTTTTTATTCTCCCTAAAATTTAATGATACTCTCTCACCCCAACTCTCATTTGCCCTTTTTTTCACCTCTTGCACCTTTCTCTTGACCTCCTGTCTCTTTCTTTTATACATCTTCTTTTATACATATATATATATATATATATATATATATATATATATATATATATATATATATATATATATATATATATATATATATATATATATAAATGAGAGTTGGGGTGAGAGAGTATCATTAAATTTTAGGGAGAATAAAAAGATGTTCTGGAAGGAGGTAAATAAAGTGCGTAAGACAAGGGAGCAAATGGGAACTTCAGTGAAGGGCGCAAATGGGGAGGTGATAACAAGTAGTGGTGATGTGAGAAGGAGATGGAGTGAATATTTTGAAGGTTTGTTGAATGTGTTTGATGATAGAGTGGCAGATATAGGGTGATTTGGTCGAGGTGGTGTGCAGAGTGAGAGGGTTAGGGAAAATGATTTGGTAAACAGAGAAGAGGTAGTGAAAGCTTTGCGGAAGATGAAAGCTGGCAAGGCAGCAGGTTTGGATGGTATTGCAGTGGAATTTATTAAAAAAGGGGGTGACTGTATTGTTGACTGGTTGGTAAGGTTATTTAATGTATGTATGACTCATGGTGAGGTGCCTGAGGCTTGGCGGAATGCGTGCATAGTGCCATTGTACAAAGGCAAAGGGGATAAGAGTGAGTGCTCAAATTACAGAGGTATAAGTTTTTTGAGTATTCCTGGTAAATTATATGGGAGGGTATTGATTGAGAGGGTGAAGGCATGTACAGAGCATCAGATTGGGGAAGAGCAGTGTGGTTTCAGAGGTGGTAGAGGATGTGTGGATCAGATGTTTGCTTTGAAGAATGTATGTGAGAAATACTTAGAAAAGCAAATGGATTTGTATGTAGCATTTATGGATCTGGAGAAGGCATATGATAGAGTTGATAGAGATGCTCTGTGGAAGGTATTAAGAATATATGGTGTGGGAGGCAAGTTGTTAGAAGCAGTGAAAAGTTTTTATCGAGGATGTAAGTCATGTGTACGTGTAGGAAGAGAGGAAAGTGATTGGTTCTCAGTGAATGTAGGTTTGCGGCAGGGGTGTGTGATGTCTCCATGGTTGTTTAATTTGTTTATGGATGGGGTTGTTAGGGAGGTAAATGCAAGAGTTTTGGAAAGAGGGGCAAGTATGAAGTCTGTTGGGGATGAGAGAGCTTGGGAAGTGAGTCAGTTGTTGTTCGCTGATGATACAGCGCTGGTGGCTGATTCATGTGAGAAACTGCAGAAGCTGGTGACTGAGTTTGGTAAAGTGTGTGGAAGAAGAAAGTTAAGAGTAAATGTGAATAAGAGCAAGGTTATTAGGTACAGTATTGTTGAGGGTCAAGTCAATTGGGAGGTGAGTTTGAATGGAGAAAAACTGGAGGAAGTGAAGTGTTTTAGATATCTGGGAGTGGATCTGGCAGCGGATGGAACCATGGAAGCGGAAGTGGATCATAGGGTGGGGGAGGGCGCGAAAAATCTGGGAGCCTTGAAGAATGTGTGGAAGTCGAGAACATTATCTCGGAAAGCAAAAATGGGTATGTTTGAAGGAATAGTGGTTCCAACAATGTTGTTTGGTTGCGAGACGTGGGCTATGGATAGAGTTGTGCGCAGGAGGATGGATGTGCTGGAAATGAGATGTTTGAGGACAATGTGTGGTGTGAGGTGGTTTGATCGAGTGAGTAACGTAAGGGTAAGAGAGATGTGTGGAAATAAAAAGAGCGTGGTTGAGAGAGCAGAGGAGGGTGTTTTGAAGTGGTTTGGGCACATGGAGAGAATGAGTGAGGAAAGATTGACCAAGAGGATATATGTGTTGGAGGTGGAGGGAACGAGGAGAAGAGGGAGACCAAATTGGAGGTGGAAAGATGGAGTGAAAAAGATTTTGTGTGATCGGGGCCTGAACATGCAGGAGGGTGAAAGGAGGGCAAGGAATAGAGTGAATTGGAGCGATGTGGTATACCGGGGTTGACGTGCTGTCAGTGGATTGAATCAAGGCATGTGAAGCGTCTGGGGTAAACCATGGAAAGCTGTGTAGGTATGTATATTTGCGTGTGTGGACGTATGTATATACATGTGGATGGGGGGTGGGTTGGGCCATTTCTTTCGTCTGTTTCCTTGCGCTACCTCGCAAACGCGGGAGACAGCGACAAAGTATAAAAAAAAAATATATATATTTATATATATAAATATATATATATATATATATATATATATATATATATATATATATATATATATATATATATATATATATATATATATATATATATTATTATATTATTATACTTTGTCGCTGTCTCCCGCGTTTGCGAGGTAGCGCAAGGAAACAGACGAAAGAAATGGCCCACCCCCCCCCATACACATGTATATACATACGTCCACACACGCAAATATACATACCTACACAGCTTTCCATGGTTTACCCCAGACGCTTCACATGCCTTGATTCAATCCACTGACAGCACGTCAACCCCGGTATACCACATCGCTCCAATTCACTCTATTCCTTGCCCTCCTTTCACCCTCCTGCATGTTCAGGCCCCGATCACACAAAATCTTTTTCACTCCATCTTTCCACCTCCAATTTGGTCTCCCTCTTCTCCTCGTTCCCTCCACCTCCGACACATATATCCTCTTGGTCAATCTTTCCTCACTCATTCTCTCCATGTGCCCAAACCACTTCAAAACACCCTCTTCTGCTCTCTCAACCACGCTCTTTTTATTTCCACACATCTCTCTTACCCTTACGTTACTCACTCGATCAAACCACCTCACACCACACATTGTCCTCAAACATCTCATTTCCAGCACATCCATCCTCCTGCGCACAACTCTATCCATAGCCCACGCCTCGCAACCATACAACATTGTTGGAACCACTATTCCTTCAAACATACCCATTTTTGCTTTCCGAGATAATGTTCTCGACTTCCACACATTCTTCAAGGCCCCCAGAATTTTCGCCCCCTCCCCCACCCTATGATCCACTTCCGCTTCCATGGTTCCATCCGCTGCCAGATCCACTCCCAGATATCTAAAACACTTCACTTCCTCCAGTTTTTCTCCATTCAAACTCACCTCCCAATTGACTTGACCCTCAACCCTACTGTACCTAATAACCTTGCTCTTATTCACATTTACTCTTAACTTTCTTCTTCCACACACTTTACCAAACTCAGTCACCAGCTTCTGCAGTTTCTCACATGAATCAGCCACCAGCGCTGTATCATCAGCGAACAACAACTGACTCACTTCCCAAGCTCTCTCATCCCCAACAGACTTCATACTTGCCCCTCTTTCCAAAACTCTTGCATTTACCTCCCTAACAACCCCATCCATAAACAAATTAAACAACCATGGAGACATCACACACCCCTGCCGCAAACCTACATTCACTGAGAACCAATCACTTTCCTCTCTTCCTACACGTACACATGCCTTACATCCTCGATAAAAACTTTTCACTGCTTCTAACAACTTGCCTCCCACACCATATATTCTTAATACCTTCCACAGAGCATCTCTATCAACTCTATCATATGCCTTCTCCAGATCCATAAATGCTACATACAAATCCATTTGCTTTTCTAAGTATTTCTCACATACATTCTTCAAAGCAAACACCTGATCCACACATCCTCTACCACTTCTGAAACCACACTGCTCTTCCCCAATCTGATGCTCTGTACATGCCTTCACCCTCTCAATCAATACCCTCCCATATAATTTACCAGGAATACTCAACAAACTTATACCTCTGTAATTTGAGCACTCACTCTTATCCCCTTTGCCTTTGTACAATGGCACTATGCACGCATTCCGCCAATCCTCAGGCACCTCACCATGAGTCATACATACATTAAATAACCTTACCAACCAGTCAACAATACAGTCACCCCCTTTTTTAATAAATTCCACTGCAATACCATCCAAACCTGCTGCCTTGCCGGCTTTCATCTTCCGCAAAGCTTTCACTACCTCTTCTCTGTTTACCAAATCATTTTCCCTAACCCTCTCACTTTGCACACCACCTCGACCAAAACACCCTATATCTGCCACTCTATCATCAAACACATTCAACAAACCTTCAAAATACTCACTCCATCTCCTTCTCACATCACCACTACTTGTTATCACCTCCCCATTTGCGCCCTTCACTGAAGTTCCCATTTGCTCCCTTGTCTTACGCACTTTATTTACCTCCTTCCAGAACATCTTTTTATTCTCCCTAAAATTTAATGATACTCTCTCACCCCAACTCTCATTTGCCCTTTTTTTCACCTCTTGCACCTTTCTCTTGACCTCCTGTCTCTTTCTTTTATACATCTCCCACTCAATTGCATTTTTTCCCTGCAAAAATCGTCCAAATGCCTCTCTCTTCTCTTTCACTAATACTCTTACTTCTTATCCCACCACTCACTACCCTTTCTAATCAACCCACCTCCCACTCTTCTCATGCCACAAGCATCTTTTGCGCAATCCATCACTGATTCCCTAAATACATCCCATTCCTCCCCCACTCCCCTTACTTCCATTGTTCTCACCTTTTTCCATTCTGTACTCAGTCTCTCCTGGTACTTCCTCACACAGGTCTCCTTCTCAAGCTCACTTACTCTCACCACCCTCTTCACCCCAACATTCACTCTTCTTTTCTGAAAACCCATACAGATCTTCACCTTAGCCTCCACAAGATAATGATCAGACATCCCTCCAGTTGCACCTCTCAGCACATTAACATCCAAAAGTCTCTCTTTCGCACGCCTGTCAATTAACACGTAATCCAATAACGCTCTCTGGCCATCTCTCCTACTTACATAAGTATACTTATGTATATCTCGCTTTTTAAACCAGGTATTCCCAATCATCAGTCCTTTTTCAGCACATAAATCTACAAGCTCTTCACCATTTCCATTTACAACACTGAACACCCCATGTATACCAATTATTCCCTCAACTGCCACATTACTCACCTTTGCATTCAAATCACCCATCACTATAACCCGGTCTCGTGCATCAAAACCACTAACACACTCATTCAGCTGCTCCCAAAACACTTGCCTCTCATGATCTTTCTTCTCATGCCCAGGTGCATATGCACCAATAATCACCCACCTCTCTCCATCAACTTTCAGTTTTACCCATATTAATCGAGAATTTACTTTCTTACACTCTATCACATACTCCCACAACTCCTGTTTCAGGAGTATTGCTACTCCTTCCCTTGCTCTTGTCCTCTCACTAACCCCTGACTTTACTCCCCAGACATTCCCAAACCACTCTTCCCCTTTACCCTTGAGCTTCGTTTCACTCAGAGCCAAAACATCCAGGTTCCTTTCCTCAAACATACTACCTATCTCTCCTTTTTTCACATCTTGGTTACATCCACACACATTTAGGCACCCCACTCTGAGCCTTCGAGGAGGCTGAGCACTCCCCGCGTGACTCCTTCTTCTGTTTCCCATTTTAGAAAGTTAATACAAGGAGGGGAGGATTTCTGGCCCCCCGCTCCCGTCCCCTCTAGTCGCTTTCTACGACACGCGAGGAATACGTGGGAAGTATTCTTTCACCCCTATCCCCAGGGATAATATACATATATATATACATATACACATACACACACATACACATACATACGCACATATACACACACACACACACATACATATATATACATATGAAAAATGTAAGAAACAATTTAGAAAACTGAAACTTCTAGCTTGAAATGAATGGAAAAAAATGAATGTCACATAATGGTTCAACCTCTGGCTATGGAAAAAAGGAAATGTATAATTTATTTACACAAACGTCAATAGCAGTTCTCATCAATTTAACCACTGTATCAATAAGCTTCAATGTCTAAGCTACATTTTTTTCCAATTTCACTATTTTCCTTCACATTTTCAATTGTGTCTGAAGGTTCTACTTCAAGAGTGATTGTTTTTCCAGTAAGGGTCTTCACATCTTGGTTACATCCACACACATCCATTTTTTTGCTGGGTTGTGGTGGTGAGTGACGGTCATGCGATGAGGGTTCCAGCAAGTGAAGTGGTGGAGCCGTCACTTTAGCGAGGCTTGTGTGAGGTGGGCAATCCTGGGGGTAGACCAGTCACCGTGTCTTGACCTGGGGGTAGACCAGTCACCGTGTCTTGACTGGGGGTAGACCAGTCACCGTGTCTTGACCTGGGGGTAGACCAGTCACCGTGTCTTGACCTGGGGGTAGACCAGTCACCGTGTCTTGACTGGGGGTAGACCAGTCACCGTGTCTTGACCTGGGGGTAGACCAGTCACCGTGTCTTGACCTGGGGGTAGACCAGTCACCGTGTCTTGACCATGGCTGGAGTCCAGTGATGAACACATATATATATATATATATATATATATATATATATATATATATATATATATATATATATATATATATATATATATATATATATATATATATATATATATATATATATAAACAGAGAAGAGGTAGTAAAAGCTTTGCGGAAGATGAAAGCCGGCAAGGCAGCAGGTTTGGATGGTATTTCAGTGGAATTTATTAAAAAAGGGGGTTACTGGATTATTGACTGGTTGGTAAGGGTATTTAATGTATGTATGACTCATGGTGAGTTGCCTGAGGATTGGCGGAATGCGTGCATAGTGCCATTGTACAAAGGCAAAGGGGATAAGAGTGAGTGCTCAAATTACAGAGGTATAAGTTTGTTGAGTATTCCTGGTAAATTGTATGGGAGGGTATTGATTGAGAGGGTGTAGGCATGTACAGAGCATCAGATTGGGGAAGAGCAGTGTGGTTTCAGAAGTGGTAGAGGATGTGTGGATCAGGTGTTTGCTTTTAAGAATGTATGTGAGAAATACTTAGAAAAGCAAATGGATTTGTATGTAGCATTTATGGATCCTGAGAAGGCATATGATAGAGTTGATAGAGATGCTCTGTGGAAGGTATTAAGAATATATGGTGTGGGAGGCAAGTTGTTAGAAGCAGTGAAAAGTTTTTATCAAGGATGTAAGGCATGAGTACGTGTAGGAAGAGAGGAAAGTGATTGGTTCTCAGTGAATGTAGGTTTGCGGCAGGGGTGTGTGTTGTCTCCATGGTTGTTTGATTTGTTTATGGATTGGGCTGTTAGGGAGGTGAATGCAAGAGTTTTTGAAAGAGGGGCAAGTATGAAGTCTGTTGGGGATGAGAGAACTTGGGAAGTGAGTCAGTTGTTGTTTGCTGATGATACAGCGCTGGTGGCTGATTCATGTGAGAAACTGCAGAAGCTGGTGACTGAGTTTGGTAAAGTGTGTGAAAGAAGAAAGTTAAGAGTGAATGTGAATAAGAGCAAGGTAATTAGATACAGTAGGATTGAGGGTCAAGTCAATTGGGAGGTAAGTTTGAATGGAGAAAAACTGTAGGAAGTAAAGTGTTTTAGATATCTGGGAGTGGATCTGTCATCGGATGGAACCGTGGAAGCGGAAGTGGATCATAGGTGGGGGAGGGGGCGAAAATTCTGGGAGCCTTGAAAAATGTGTGGAAGTGGAGAACATTATCTCGGAAAGCAAAAATGGGTATGTTTGAAGGAATAGTGGTTCCAACAATGTTGTATGGTTGCGAGGCGTGGGCTATGGATAGAGATGTGCGCAGGAGGATGGATGTGCTGGAAATGAGATGTTTGAGGACAATGTGTGGTGTGAGGTGGTTTGATCGAGTAAGTAACGTAAGGGTCAGGGAGATGTGTGGAAATAAAAAGAGTGTGTTTGAGAGAGCAGAAGAGGGTGTTTTGAAATGGTTTGGTCACATGGAGAGAATGAGTGAGGAAAGATTGACCAAGAGGATATATGTGTCGGATGTGGAGGGAACGAGGAGAAGTGGGAGACCAAATTGGAGGTGGAAAGATGGAGTGAAAAAGATTTTGCGTGATCGGGGCCTGAACATGCAGGAGTGTGAAAGGAGGGCAAGGAATAGAGTGAATTGGATCGATGTGGTATACCGGGGTTGACGTGCTCTCAGTGGATTGAATCATGGCATGTGAAGCGTCTGGGGTAAACCATAGAAAGCTGTGTAGGTATGTATATTTGCGTGTGTGGACGTATGTATACACATGTGTATGGGGGTGGGTTGGGCCATTTCTTTCGTCTGTTTCCTTGCGCTACCTCGCAAACGCGGGAGACAGCGACAAAGCAAAAAAAAAATACATATATATATATATATATATATATATATATATATATATATATATATATATATATATATATATATATATATATATATATATATATATATATTGTTCATATATATATATTGTTGAATGTAAGGGAAAGAGAGGAATGTGGAAATAAAAAGATCGTGGTTGAGAGATCAGAAGAGGGTGTTTTGAAATGGTTTGGGCACATGGAGAGAATGAGTGAGGAAAGATTGAGCAAGAGGATATATGTGTTGGAGGTGGAGGGATGGAGGAGAAGGGGGAAGAGAGGGGAAAAGGGGAAGCTGAAGAAGGAGTCACTCGGGGAGTGCTCATCCTCCTCGAAGGCTGAGACTGGGGTGTCTAAATGTGTGTGGATGTAACCAAGATGAGAAAAAAGAAGAAATAGGTGGTATGTTTGAGGAATGGAACCTGGATGTTTTGGCTCTGAGTGAAACGAAGCTCAAGGGTAAAGGGGAAGAGTGGTTTGGGAATGTCTTGGGAGTAAAGTCATGGGTTAGTGAGAGGACAAGAGCAAGGGAAGGAGTAGCACTACTCCTGAAACAGGAGTGGTATGAGTATGTGATAGAGTGTGATAGAGTATGTGATAGAGTATAAGAAAGTAAGCTCTAGGTTGATATGGATAAAACTGAAAGTTGATGGAGAGAGATGGGTGATTATTGGTGCATATGCACCTGGGCATGAGAAGAAAGATCATGAGAGACAAGTGTTTTGGGAGTAACTGCCTGAGTTTGTTAGTAGTTTTGATGCACGAGACCGAGTTATAGTGACGGGCGATTTGAATTCAAAGGTGAGTAATGTGGCAGTTGAGGGAATAATTTGTGTACATGGGGTGTTCAGTGTTGTAAATGGAAATAGTGAAGAGCTTGTACATTTATGTGCTGAGAAAGGACTGGAGAGTGGGAATACGGTGTTTAAAAAGAGAGATATACATAAGTATATGAATGTAAGTAGGAGAGATGGCTAGGGAGCGTTATTGGATTACGTGTTAATTGATAGACGCGCGAAAGAGAGACTTTTGGATGTTAATGTGCTGAGAGGTGGAACTGGAGGCGAAGGTGAAGATTTGTAAAGGTTTTCAGAAAAGAGGAAAGAATGTTTCGGTGAAAAGAGTGGTGAGAGTAAGTGAGCTTGGAAGGAGACTTGTGTGAGGAAGTACAATGAGAGACTGAGTACAGAATGGAAAAAGGTGAGAAGAAAGGACGTAAGGGGATTGGGGAGGAATGGGATGTATTTAGGGAAGCAGTAATGGCTCGCGCAAAAGGTGCTTGTGGCATGAGAAGCGTGGGAGGTGGGCAGATTAGAAAGAGTAGTGAGTGTTGGGATGAAGAAGTAAGATTATTAGGGAAAGAGAAGAGAGAAGCATTTGGACCATTTTCGTAGGGAAATAATGCAAATGACTGGGAGATGTATAGAAGAAAGAAGCAGGAAGTCAAGAGAAAGGTGCAAGAGTTAAAAAAGAGGGCAAATGAGAGATGGAGTGAGAGAGTATCATTATATGCTAGGGAGAATGAAAAGATGTTTTGGAAGGAGGTAAATAAAGTGCGTAAGACGAGGGAACAAATGAGAACTTCAGTGAAGGGGGATAATGGGGAGGTGATAATAAGTAGTGGTAATGTGAGAAGGAGATGGAGTGAGTATTTTGAAGGTTTGCTAAATATGTTTGATGATAGAGTGCCAGATATAGTGTGTTTTTGTCGAGGTGGTGTGCAAAGTGAGTGGGTTAGGGAAAATGATTTGGTAAACAGAGAAGAGGTAGTAAAAGCTTCGCGGAAGATGAAAGCCGTCAAGGCAGCGGGTTTGTCTGGTATGGCAATGGAATTCATTTAAAAATTGGTGACTGTATTGTTGACTGGTTGGTAAGGTTATTCAAAATATGTATGACTCATGTTGAGGTGCCTGAGGATTGGCGGATTGCTCGCATAGTGCCATTGTACAAAGGCAAAGTGGATAAGAGTGAGTGCTCAAATTACAGAGGTATAAGTTTTTTTAGTATTCCTGCGAATTATATGGGAGGGTATTGATTGAGAGGGTGAAGGCATGTACAGCGCATCAGATTGGGGAAGAGCAGTGTGGTTTAAGAAGTAGTAGAGGATGTGTGGATCAGGTGTTTGTTTTGAAGAATGTTTGTGAGAAATACTTGCAAAAGCAAATGGATTTGTATGAAGCATTTATGGATCTGGAGAATGCATATGATAGAGTTGATAGAGATGCTCTGTGGAAGGCACTAAGAATATATGGTGTGGGAGGCAAGTTGTTAGAAGCAGTGAAAAGATTTTATCGAGGATGTAAAGCATATGTAGGTGCAGGAAGAGAGGAAAGTGATTGGTTCTCAGTGAATGTAGGTTTGCGGCAGGGGTGTGTGTTGTCTCCATGGTTGTTTAATTTGTTTATGGCTGGGGTTGTTAGTAGAGGTGAATGCAAGAGTTTTGGAAAGAGGAGCAAGTATGCAGTCTGTTGTGGATGAGAGAGCTTGGGAAGTGAGTCAGTGGTTGTTCACTGATGATACAGCGCTGGTGGATAATTCGGTTGAGAAACTGCAGAAGCTGGTGACTGAGATTGGTAAAGTGTGTGAAAGAAGAAAGCTGAGAGAAAATGTGAATAAGAGTAAGGTTATTAGGTACAGTAGGGTTGAGGGTCAAGTCAATTGGGAGGTAAGTTTGAATGTAGAAAAACTGGAGGAAGTGAAGTGTTTTAGATATCTGGGAGTTGATGTGGCATCGGATGGAACCATGGAAGCGAAAGTGATTCATAGGGTGGGGAAGAGGGCGAAAAATCTGTTAGCATTGAAGAATGTGTGGAAGTCAAGAACATTATCTCGGAAAGCAAAAATGGGTATGTTTGAAGGAATGGTGGTTCCAATAATGTTATATGGTTGCGAGGCGTGGGCTATGGATAGAGTTGCACGGAGGATGGTGGATGTGCGGGAAATGAGATATTTGGGGACAATATGTGGTGTGAGGTGGTTTGATCGAGTAAGTAATGTAAGGGTAAGAGAGATGTGTGGAAATAAAAAGAGCGTGGTTGAGAGAGCAGAAGAGAGTGTTTTGAAGTGGTTTGGGCACATGGAGAGAATGAGAGGAAAGATTGACCAAGAGGATATACGTGTCGGAGGTGTAGGGAACGAGGAGAAGTGGGAGACCAAATTGGAGGTGGAAAGATGGAGTGAAAAAGATTTTGAGTGATCAGGGCCTGAACATGCAGGAGGGTGAAAGGTATGCAAGGAATAGTGTGAATTGGAACGATGTGGAATGCCGGGGTCGACATGCTGTCAATGGATTGAACCAGGGCATGTGAAGCGTCTAGGGTAAACCATGGAAAGTTTTGTGGGGCCTGGATGTGGAAAGGGAGCTGTGGTTTCGGTGCATTATTACATGACAGCTAGAGACTGAGAACGAATGTGGTCTTTGTTGTCCTTTCCTAGCGCTACCTCGCACACATGAGGGGGGAGGGGGTTGTCATTTCATGTGTGGCGAGGTGGCTATGTGAATGAATAAAGGCAGACAGTATGAATTACGTACATGTGTATATATGCATATGACTGTGTGTGTATATATTTGTATGCCTTGAGATGTATAGTTATATATATCTGCGTGTGTGGACGTGTATGTATATACATGTGTATGTGGGTGGGTTGGCCCATTCTTTCGTCTGTTGCCTTGCGCTACCTCGCTAACGCGGGAGATAGCGACAAAGTGAATTATATATATATATATTTCTCTCTTTCTTTCATACTATTCGCCATTTCCCGCATGAGCGAGGTAGCGTTAAGAACAGAGGACTGGGCCTCTGAGGAAAAATCCTCATCCAGCCCCCTTCTCTGTTCCTTCCTTTGGAAAAAAAAAAAAAAAGAGGGGAGGATTTCCAGCCCCCCGCTGCCTATACATATATATATATATATATATATATATATATATATATATATATATATATATATATATATATATATATATATATATATATATATATATATATATATATATATATATATATATATATATATATATATATATATATATATATATATATATATATATATATATATATCTTTCTTTTCTTAAATACTGTTCGACATTTCCCGCGTTAGCGAGGTAGCATTAAGAACAGAGGGCTGGGCCTTTGAGGGAATATCCTCACCTGGCCCCCTTCTCTGTTCCTTCTTTTGGAAAGAAGTGGGGTGCCTAAATGTGTGTGGATGTAACCAAGATGTGAAAAAAGGAGAGATAGGTAGTATGTTTGAGGAAAGGAACCTGGATGTTTTGGCTCTGAGTGAAACGAAGCTCAAGGGTAAAGGGGAAGAGTGGCTTGTGAATGTCTTGGGAGTAAAGTCAGGGGTTAGTGAGAGGACAAGAGCAAGGGAAGGAGTAGCAGTACTCCTGAAACAGGAGTTGTGGGAGTATGTGATAGAATGTAAGAAAGTAAATTCTCGATTGATATGGGTAAAACTGAAAGTTGATGGAGAGAGATGGGTGATTATTGGTGCATATGCACCTGGGCATGAGAAGAAAGATCATGAGAGGCAAGTGTTTTGGGAGCAGCTGAATGAGTGTGTTAGGGGTTTTGATGCACGAGACCGGGTTATAGTGATGGGTGATTTGAATGCAAAGGTGAGTAATGTGGCAGTTGAGGGAATAATTGGTATACATGGGGTGTTCAGTGTTGTAAATGGAAATGGTGAAGAGCTTGTAGATTTATGTGCTGACAAAGGACTGATGATTGGGAATACCTGGTTTAAAAAGCGAGATATACATAAGTATACTTATGTAAGTAGGAGAGATGGCCAGAGAGCGTTATTGGATTACGTGTTAATTGACAGGCGCGCGAAAGAGAGACTTTTGGATGTTAATGTGCTGAGAGGTGCACTGGAGGGATGTCTGATCATTATCTTGTGGAGGCTAAGGTGAAGATTTGTATGGGTTTTCAGAAAAGAAGAGTGAATGTTGGGGTGAAGAGGGTGGTGAGAGTAAGTGAGCTTGGGAAGGAGACTTTTGTGAGGAAGTACCAGGAGAGACTGAGTACAGAATGGAAAAAGGTGAGAACAATGGAAGTAAGGGGAGTGGGGGAGGAATGGGATGTATTTAGGGAATCAGTGATGGATTGCGCAAAAGATGCTTGTAGCATGAGAAGAGTGGGAGGTGGGTGATTAGAAAGGGTAGTGAGTGGTGGGATGAAGAAGTAAGAGTATTAGTGAAAGAGAAGAGGGAGGCATTTGGACGATTTTTGCAGAGAAAAAATGCAATTGAGTGGGAGATGTATAAAAGAAAGAGACAGGAGGTCAAGAGAAAGGTGCAAGAGGTGAAAAAAAGGGCAAATGAGAGTTGGGGTGAGAGAGTATCATTAAATTTTAGGGAGAATAAAAAGATGTTCTGGAAGGAGGTAAATAAAGTGCGTAAGACAAGGGAGCAAATGGGAACTTCAGTGAAGGGCGCAAATGGGGAGGTGATAACAAGTAGTGGTGATGTGAGAAGGAGATGGAGTGAGTATTTTGAAGGTTTGTTGAATGTGTTTGATGACAGAGTGGCAGATATAGGGTGTTTTGGTCGAGGTGGTGTGCAAAGTGAGAGGGTTAGGGAAAATGATTTGGTAAACAGAGAAGAGGTAGTAAAAGCTTTGCGGAAGATGAAAGCCGGCAAGGCAGCAGGTTTGGATGGTATTGCAGTGGAATTTATTAAAAAAGGAGGTGACTGTATTGTTGACTGGTTGGTAAGGTTATTTAATGTATGTATGACTCATCGTGAGGTGCCTGAGGATTGGCGGAATGCGTGCATAGTGCCATTGTACAAAGGCAAAGGGGATGAGAGTGAGTGCTCAAATTACAGAGGTATAAGTTTGTTGAATATTCCTGGTAAATTATATGGGAGGGTATTGATTGAGAGGGTGAAGGCATGTACAGAGCATCAGATATATATATATATATATATATATATATATATATATATATATATATATATATATATATATATATATATATATATATATATATATATATATATATATATAGAAGCAAACATTGTTGCCGTATCCACCTACTAGAAGGTACACCGCATGTGAAGTCACCTTTAAAAAGGCTTTATCACTGGAATACTATCTCTTCTAAGAACTTCTTCCTTCAAACAAGCCTTCATTTCCCTGCTACTTGAAGTAACACTGCAGGTGCTTTCAGAAAGGTCCTATCTAAAAGCTCCTGAATAACACCAGGCCTCTGTCATAGAAATTAGTCTTGGGTCAATTATGAATTATATATATATATATATATATATATATATATATATATATATATATATATATATATATATATATATATTTTTTTTTTTTTATACTTTGTCGCTGTCTCCCGCGTTTGCGAGGTAGCGCAAGGAAACAGACGAAAGAAATGGCCGAACCCCCCCCCCCCATACACATGTATATACATACGTCCACACACGCAAATATACATACCTACACAGCTTTCCATGGTTTACCCCAGACGCTTCACATGCCTTGATTCAATCCACTGACAGCACGTCAACCCGGTATACCACATCGCTCCAATTCACTCTATTCCTTGCCCTCCTTTCACCCTCCTGTATGTTCAGGCCCCGATCACACAAAATCTTTTTCACTCCATCTTTCCACCTCCAATTTGGTCTCCCTCTTCTCCTTGCTCCCTCCACCTCCGACACATATATCCTCTTGGTCAATCTTTCCTCACTCATCCTCTCCATGTGCCCAAACCACTTCAAAACACCCTCTTCTGCTCTCTCAACCACGCTCTTTTTATTTCCACACATCTCTCTTACCCTTACGTTACTCACTCGATCAAACCACCTCACACCACACATTGTCCTCAAACATCTCATTTCCAGCACATCCATCCTCCTGCGCACAACTCTATCCATAGCCCACGCCTCGCAACCATACAACATTGTTGGAACCACTATTCCTTCAAACATACCCATTTTTGCTTTCCGAGATAATGTTCTCGACTTCCACACATTCTTCAAGGCCCCCAGAATTTTCGCCCCCTCCCCCACCCTATGATCCACTTCCGCTTCCATGGTTCCATCCGCTGCCAGATCCACTCCCAGATATCTAAAACACTTCACTTCCTCCAGTTTTTCTCCATTCAAACTCACCTCCCAATTGACTTGATCCTCAACCCTACTGCACCTAATAACCTTGCTCTTATTCACATTTACTCTTAACTTTCTTCTTCCACACACTTTACCAAACTCAGTCACCAGCTTCTGCAGTTTCTCATATGAATCAGCCACCAGCGCTGTATCATCAGCGAACAACAACTGACTCACTTCCCAAGCTCTCTCATCCCCAACAGACTTCATACTTGCCCCTCTTTCCAAAACTCTTGCATTTACCTCCCTAACAACCCCATCCATAAACAAATTAAACAACCATGGAGACATCACACACCCCTGCCGCAAACCTACATTCACTGAGAACCAATCACTTTCCTCTCTTCCTACACGTACACATGCCTTACATCCTCGATAAAAACTTTTCACTGCTTCTAACAACTTTCCTCCCACACCATATATTCTTAATACCTTCCACAGAGAATCTCTATCAACTCTATCATATGCCTTCTCCAGATTCATAAATGCTACATACAAATCCATTTGCTTTTCTAAGTATTTCTCACATACATTCTTCAAAGCAAACACCTGATCCACACATCCTCTACCACTTCTGAAACCACACTGCTCTTCCCCAATCTGATGCTCTGTACATGCCTTCACCCTCTCAATCAATACCCTCCCATATAATTTACGAGGAATACTCAACAAACTTATACCTCTGTAATTTGAGCACTCACTCTTATCCTCTTTGCCTTTGTACAATGGCACTATGCACGCATTCCGCCAATCCTGAGGCACCTCACCATATATATATATATATATATATATATATATATATATATATATATATATATATATATATATATATATATATATATATATATATATATATATATATATATATATATATATATATATATATATATATATATATGTATATCATACAGATCTCCAACAGCTGGGATCGAACCCGGGACCCCTGTGCCACAGGCAGGAAAGCTATTGCTAGGCTATTGGCCTGGCCCATAGCCTAACGGTGGCATTTTCACTTGTGGCACGGGGGTCCCGGGTTCGATCCTAGCTGTTGGAGGTTTGTATGTTATATGAAGGTGCGCGTTCCTATGCACTTTGTTTGTATATATATATATATATATATATATATATATATATATATATATATATATATATATATATATATATATATATATATCGCGGAAAATGGCAAATAGTTTAAAAGAAGAAAATATATGTATGTATGTGTATATATATATATATATATATATATATATATATATATATATATATATATATATATATATATATATATATATATATATATATATATATATATATATATATATATATATATACATATATATATATATATATATATATATATATATATATATATATATATATATATATATATATATATATATATATATATATATATATATATATATATATATATATATATATATATATATATATATATATGTATATACAAACAAAGTGCATATATATATGTTTATATATATTTTTTTATTATACTTTGTCGCTGTCTCCCGCGTTTGCGAGGTAGCGCAAGGAAACAGACGAAAGAAATGGCCCAACACCCCCCCATACACATGTATATACATACGTCCACACGCAAATATACATACCTGCACAGCTTTCCATGGTTTACCCCAGACGCTTCACATGCCTTGATTCAATCCACTGACAGCACGTCAACCCCGGTATACCACATCGCTCCAATTCACTCTATTCCTTGCCCTCCTTTCACCCTCCTGCATGTTCAGGCCCCGATCACACAAAATCTTTTTCACTCCATCTTTCCACCTCCAATTTGGTCTCCCTCTTCTCCTCGTTCCCTCCACCTCCGACACATATATCCTCTTGGTCAATCTTTCCTCACTCATTCTCTCCATGTGCCAAAACCACTTCAAAACACCCTCTTCTGCTCTCTCAACCACGCTCTTTTTATTTCCACACATCTCTCTTACCCTTACGTTACTCACTCGATCAAACCACCTCACACCACACATTGTCCTCAAACATCTCATTTCCAGCACATCCATCCTCCTGCGCACAACTCTATCCATAGCCCACGCCTCGCAACCATACAACATTGTTGGAACCACTATTTCTTCAAACATAACCATTTTTGCTTTCCGAGATAATGGTCTCGACTTCCACACATTCTTCAAGGCCCCCAGAATTTTCGCCCCCTCCCCCACCCTATGATCCACTTCCGCTTCCATGGTTCCATCCGCTGCCAGATCCACTCCCAGATATCTAAAACACTTCACTTCCTCCAGTTTTTATCCATTCAAACTCACCTCCCAATTGACTTGACCCTCAAGCCCTACTGTACCTAATAACCTTGCTCTTATTCACATTTACTCTTAACTTTCTTCTTCCACACACCTTACCAAACTCAGTCACCAGCTTCTGCAGTTTCACACATGAATCAGCCACCAGCGCTGTGTCATCAGCGAACAACAACTGACTCACTTCCCAAGCTCTCTCATCCCCAACTGACTTCATACTTGCCCCTCTTTCCAAAACTCTTGCATTTACCTCCCTAACAACCCCATCCATAAACAAATTAAATATATATATATTTTTTTTTTTTTTTTTGCTTTGTCGCTGTCTCCTGCGTTTGCGAGGTAGCGCAAGGAAACAGACGAAAGAAATGGCCCAACCCACCCCCATACACATGCCTTGATTCAATCCACTGACAGCACGTCAACCCCGGTATACCACATCGCTCCAATTCACTCTATTCTTTGCCCTCCTTTCACCCTCCTGCATGTTCAGGCCCCGATCACACAAAATCTTTTTCACTTCATCTTTCCACCTCCAATTTGGTCACCCTCTTCTCCTCGTTCCCTCCACATCCGACACATATATCCTCTTGGTCAATCTTTCCTCACTCATTCTCTCCATGTGCCCAAACCATTTCAAAACAACCTCTTCTGCTCTCTCAACCACGCTCTTTTTATTTCCACACATCTCTCTTACCCTTACGTTACTTACTCGATCAAACCACCTCACACCACACATTGTCCTCAAACATCTCATTTCCAGCACATCCATCCTCCTGCGCACAACTCTATCCATAGCCCACGCCTCGCAACCATACAACATTGTTGGAACCACTATTCCTTCAAACATACCCATTTTTGCTTTCCGAGATAATGTTCTCGACTTCCACACATTCTTCAAGGCTCCCAGAATTTTCGTCCCCTCCCCCACCCTATGATCCACTTCCGCTTCCATGGTTCCATCCGCTGCCAGATCCACTCCCAGAGATCTAAAACACTTCACTTCCTCCAGTTTTTCTCCATTCAAACTCACCTCCCAATTGAATTGACCCTCAACCCTACTGTACCTAATAACCTTGCTCTCATTCACATTTACTCTTAACTTTCTTCTTTCACACACTTTACCAAACTCAGTCACCAGCTTCTGCAGTTTCTCACATGAATCAGCCACCAGCGCTGTATCATCAGCGAACAACAACTGACTCACTTCCCAAGCTCTCTCATCCCCAACAGTCTTCATACTTGCCCCTCTTTCCAAAACTCTTGCATTCACCTCCCTAACAACCCCATCCATAAACAAATTAAACAACCATGGAGACATCACACACCCCTGCCGCAAACCTACATTCACTGAGAACCAATCACTTTCCTCTCTTCCTACACGTACACATGCCTTACATCCTCGATAAAAACTTTT
This sequence comes from Panulirus ornatus, assembly GCF_036320965.1. Classification (NCBI taxonomy): domain Eukaryota; kingdom Metazoa; phylum Arthropoda; class Malacostraca; order Decapoda; family Palinuridae; genus Panulirus; species Panulirus ornatus. Next base: position 16,088,122 of record NC_092248.1, read on the forward strand.
CACTGCTTCAAACAACTTGCCTCCCACACCATATATTCTTAATACCTTCTACAGAGCATCTCTATCAACTCTATCATATGCCTTCTCCAGATCCATAAATGCTACATACAAATCCATTTGCTTTTCTAAGTATTTCTCACATACATTCTTCAAAGCAAACACCTGATCCACACATCCTCTACCACTTCTGAAACCACACTGCTCTTCCCCAATCTGATGCTCTGTACATGCCTTCACCCTCTCAATCAATACCCTCCCATATAATTTAGGAGGAATACTCAACAAACTTATACCTCTGTAATTTGAGCACTCACTCTTATCCCCTTTGCCTTTGTACAATGGCACTATGCACGCATTCCGCCAATCCTCAGGCACCTCACCGTGAGTCTTACATACATTAAATAACCTTACCAACCAGTCAACAATACAGTCACCTCCTTTTTTAATAAATTCCACTGCAATACCATCCAAACCTGCTGCCTTGCCGGCTTTCATCTTCCGCAAAGCTTTTACTACCTCTTCTCTGTTTACCAAATCATTTTCCCTAACCCTCTCACTTTGCACACCACCTCGACCAAAACACCCTATATCTGCCACTCTATCATCAAACACATTCAACAAACCTTCAAAATACTCACTCCATCTCCTTCTCACATCACCACTACTTGTTATCACCTCCCCATTTGCGCCCTTCACTGAAGTTCCCATTTGCTCCCTTGTCTTACGCACTTTATTTACCTCCTTCCAGAACATCTTTTTATTCTCCCTAAAATTTAATGATACTCTCTCACCCCAACTCTCATTTGCCCTTTTTTTTCACCTCTTGCACCTTTCTCTTGACCTCCTGTCTTTCTTTTATACGTCTCCCACTCAATTGCATTTTTTCCCTGCAAAAATCGTCCAAATGCCTCTCTCTTCTCTTTCACTAATACTCTTACTTCTTCATCCCACCACTCACTACCCTTTCTAATCAACCCACCTCCCACTCTTCTCATGCCACAAGCATCTTTTGCGCAATCCATCACTGATTCCCTAAATACATCCCATTCCTCCCCCACTCCCCTTACTTCCATTGTTCTCACCTTTTTCCATTCTGTACTCAGTCTCTCCTGGTACTTCCTCTCACAAGTCTCCTTCCCAAGCTCACTTACTCTCACGAATAGTTTGAAACAAAGAAAGAAATATATATATATATATATATATATATATATATATATATATATATATATATATATATATATATATATATATATATATATATATATATATATATATATATAGAACTAGGTGCCCACCTCTCTGAGTCAAAGCTTAAGATGGCTGATCTCCGTGATGTCAGTAAGTCTTTGCGTGATGCTCAGTGGGCACCTGATAAAGAGGCCACCAACTGTCGTCTTTGTGAGAAAGAATTTAGCATCTCCCGGCGTAGGCATCATTGTCGGCATTGTGGGAACCTTTTTTGCCACTGTTGTAATGACAATACCATGCCTCTTCCTTCCTCAGCACGACCTGTAAGAGTCTGTGATAATTGCCACACACAGTTGCTGCAGCGTTACTCTAATTCTGAAAACTGATGCACTGCCATTTTGCATTTAATGAATCTGTGATCACTATGACTCAGTTTAATTCCAAAAAAGAAATATGCATTTTTACTTGCACCACATGTTTAAACATTATTCAGTTAGTTTCATGTGTCTTGTAGCACCTACACTGCATTGATAATATTTTTCCATATATATATATATAATATATATATATATATATATATATATATATATATATATATATATATATATATATATATATATATATATATATATATATATATATATATATATATATTTCTTTCTTTCTTTCAAACTATTCGCCATTTCCCGCATTAGCGAGGTAGCGTTAAGAACAGAGGACTGGGCCTTTGAGGGAATACCCTCACCTGGCGCAATTCTCTGTTCCCTCTTTTGGAAAATTAAAAAAAAAAAACGAGAGGGGAGGATTTCCAGCCCCCCGCTCCCTCCCCTTTTAGTCGCCTTCTACGACACGCAGGGAATACGTGGGAAGTATTCTTTCTCCCCTATCCCCTATATATATATATATATATATATACTTGCTTGGGCCTGTAAAAGACACTTGATCCTCTCTCCTGGTGTCATGATGGCTGTGATATTTCACGATAGAATTTGAATGCATGTTATAAAGTAAAAATGGGTTAAATATATATATATATATATATATATATATATATATATATATATATATATATATATATATATATATATATATATATATATATATATATATATATATATATATATATATACTCTTGAAGTAGAACCTTCAGACACAATTGAAAATGTGAAGGAAAATAGTGAAATTGGAGAAAAAGTGTAGCTTGGACATTGAAGCTTGTTGATGCAGGGGTTGAGTTGATGAGAACTGATGTTGACGTTTGTGTGGATGAATTATACATTTCCTTTTTTCCATAGCCAGAGGTTGAACCATTATGTGACATTCATTTTTTTCATTCATTTCAAGCTAGAAGTTTCAGTTTTCTAAATTGTTTCTTACATTTCTCATATGTATATATATGTATGTGTGTGTGTGTGTATATGTGCGTATGTATGTGTATGTGTGTGTATGTGTATATGTATATATATATGTATATTATCCCTGGGGATAGGGGTGAAAGAATACTTCCCACGTATTCCTCGCGTGTCGTAGAAAGCGACTAGAGGGGACGGGAGCGGGGGGCCAGAAATCCTCCCCTCCTTGTATAAACTTTCTAAAAATGGGAAACAGAAGAAGGAGTCACGCGGGGAGTGCTCATCCTCCTCGAAGGCTCAGAGTGGGGTGCCTAAATGTGTGTGGATGTAACCAAGATGTGAAAAAAAGGAGAGATAGGTAGTATGTTTGAGGAAAGGAACCTGGATGTTTTGGCTCTGAGTGAAACGAAGCTCAAGGGTAAAGGGGAAGAGTGGTTTGGGAATGTCTGGGGAGTAAAGTCAGGGGTTAGTGAGAGGACAAGAGCAAGGGAAGGAGTAGCAATACTCCTGAAACAGGAGTTGTGGGAGTATGTGATAGAGTGTAAGAAAGTAAATTCTCGATTAATATGGGTAAAACTGAAAGTTGATGGAGAGAGGTGGGTGATTATTGGTGCTTATGCACCTGGGCATGAGAAGAAAGATCAAGAGAGGCAAGTGTTTTGGGAGCAGCTGAATGAGTGTGTTAGTGGTTTTGATGCACGAGACCGGGTTATAGTGATGGGTGATTTGAATGCAAAGGTGAGTAATGTGGCAGTTGAGGGAATAATTGGTATACATGGGGTGTTCAGTGTTGTAAATGGAAATGGTGAAGAGCTTGTAGATTTATGTGCTGAAAAAGGAATGATGATTGGGAATACCTGGTTTAAAAAGCGAGATATACATAAGTATACTTATGTAAGTAGGAGAGATGGCCAGAGAGCGTTATTGGATTACGTGTTAATTGACAGGCGTGCGAAAGAGAGACTTTTGGATGTTAATGTGCTGAGAGGTGCAACTGGAGGGATGTCTGATCATTATCTTGTGGAGGCTAAGGTGAAGATTTGTATGGGTTTTCAGAAAAGAAGAGTGAATGTTGGGGTGAAGAGGGTGGTGAGAGTAAGTGAGCTTGAGAAGGAGACCTGTGTGAGGAAGTACCAGGAGAGACTGAGTACAGAATGGAAAAAGGTGAGAACAATGGAAGTAAGGGGAGTGGGGGAGGAATGGGATGTATTTAGGGAATCAGTGATGGATTGCGCAAAAGATGCTTGTGGCATGAGAAGAGTGGGAGGTGGGTTGATTAGAAAGGGTAGTGAGTGGTGGGATGAAGAAGTAAGAGTATTAGTGAAAGAGAAGAGAGAGGCATTTGGACGATTTTTGCAGGGAAAAAATGCAATTGAGTGGGAGATGTATAAAAGAAAGAGACAGGAGGTCAAGAGAAAGGTGCAAGAGGTGAAAAAAAGGGCAAATGAGAGTTGGGGTGAGAGAGTATCATTAAATTTTAGGGAGAATAAAAAGATGTTCTGGAAGGAGGTAAATAAAGTGCGTAAGACAAGGGAGCAAATGGGAACTTCAGTGAAGGGCGCAAATGGGGAGGTGATAACAAGTAGTGGTGATGTGAGAAGGAGATGGAGTGAGTATTTCGAAGGTTTGTTGAATGTGTTTGATGATAGAGTGGCAGATATAGGGTGTTTTGGTCGAGGTGGTGTGCAAAGTGAGAGGGTTAGGGAAAATGATTTGGTAAACAGAGAAGAGGTAGTGAAAGCTTTGCGGAAGATGAAAGCCGGCAAGGCAGCAGGTTTGGATGGTATTGCAGTGGAATTTATTAAAAAAGGGGGTGACTGTATTGTTGACTGGTTGGTAAGGTTATTTAATGTATGTATGACTCATGGTGAGGTGCCTGAGGATTGGCGGAATGCGTGCATAGTGCCATTGTACAAAGGCAAAGGGGATAAGAGTGAGTGCTCAAATTACAGAGGTATAAGTTTGTTGAGTATTCCTGGTAAATTATATGGGAGGGTATTGATTGAGAGGGTGAAGGCATGTACAGAGCATCAGATTGGGGAAGAGCAGTGTGGTTTCAGAAGTGGTAGAGGATGTGTGGATCAGGTGTTTGCTTTGAAGAATGTATGTGAGAAATACTTAGAAAAGCAAATGGATTTGTATGTAGAATTTATGGATCTGGAGAAGGCATATGATAGAGTTGATAGAGATGCTCTGTGGAAGGTATTAAGAATATATGGTGTGGGAGGAAAGTTGTTAGAAGCAGTGAAAAGTTTTTATCGAGGATGTAAGGCATGTGTACGTGTAGGAAGAGAGGAAAGTGATTGGTTCTCAGTGAATGTAGGTTTGCGGCAGGGGTGTGTGATGTCTCCATGGTCGTTTAATTTGTTTATGGATGGGGTTGTTAGGGAGGTAAATGCAAGAGTTTTGGAAAGAGGGGCAAGTATGAAGTCTGTTGGGGATGAGAGAGCTTGGAAAGTGAGTCAGTTGTTGTTCGCTGATGACACAGCGCTGGTGGCTGATTCATGTGTGAAACTGCAGAAGCTGGTGACTGAGTTTGGTAAGGTGTGTGGAAGAAGAAAGTTAAGAGTAAATGTGAATAAGAGCAAGGTTATTAGGTACAGTAGGGTTGAGGGTCAAGTCAATTGGGAGGTGAGTTTGAATGGAGAAAAACTGGAGGAAGTGAAGTGTTTTATATATCTGGGAGTGGATCTGGCAGCGGATGGAACCATGGAAGCGGAAGTGGATCATAGGGTGGGGGAGGGGGCGAAAATTCTGGGGGCCTTGAAGAATGTGTGGAAGTCGAGAACATTATCTCGGAAAGCAAAAATGGGTATGTTTGAGGGAATAGTGGTTCCAACAATGTTGTATGGTTGCGAGGCGTGGGCTATGGATAGAGTTGTGCGCAGGAGGATGGATGTGCTGGAAATGAGATGTTTGAGGACAATGTGTGGTGTGAGGTGGTTTGATCGAGTGAGAAACGTAAGGGTAAGAGAGATGTGTGGAAGTAAAAAGAGCGTGGTTGAGAGAGCAGAAGAGGGTGTTTTGAAGTGGTTTTGGCACATGGAGAGAATGAGTGAGGAAAGATTGACCAAGAGGATATATTTGTCGGTGGTGGAGGGAACAAGGAGAAGAGGGAGACCAAATTGGAGGTGGAAAGATGGAGTGAAAAAGATTTTGTGTGATCGGGGCCTGAACATGCAGGAGGGTGAAAGGAGGGCAAGGAACAGAGTGAATTGGAGCGATGTGGTATACCGGGGCTGACGTGCTGTCAGTGGATTGAATCAAGGCATGTAAAGCGTCTGGGGTAAACCATGGAAAGCTGTGTAGGTATGTATATTTGCGTGTGTGGACGTATGTATATACATGTGTTGGGGGGGGGGTTCGGCCATTTCTTTCGTCTGTTTCCTTGCGCTACCTCGCAAACGCGGGAGACAGCGACAAAGTATAAAAAAAGAAAAATATATATATATATATATATATATATATATATATATATATATATATATATATATATATATATATATATATATATATATACATAGATATGTATATTTCTTTCTTTGTTTCAAACTATTCGCCATTTCCCGCGTTAGGGAGGTAACGTTAAGAAAAGAGGACTGGGCCTTTGAGGGAATATCCTCACCTCGCCCCCTTCTCTGCTCCTTCTTTTGGAAAATTAAAAAAAAAAACGAGAAGGGAGGATTTCCAGCCCCCGCTCCCTTCCCTTTTAGTCGCCTTCTACGACACGCAGGGAATACTAGGGAAGTATTCTTTCTCCCCTATCGCCAGGGACAATATATATATATATATATATATATATATATATATATATATATATATATATATATATATATATATATATATATATATATATATATATATATATATATATATATGTATATATATATATTTGCTTTGTCGCTGTCTCCCGCCTTAGCGAGGTAGCTCAAGGAAAGAGACGAAAGAATGGCCCAACCCACCCACATACACATGTATATACATACACGTCCACACACGCAAATATACATACCTATACATCTTAACGTATACATATATATCCACACACAGACATATACATATATACACATGTACATAATTCATACTGTCTGCCTTGAATCATTCCCATCACCACCTCGCCACACATGAAATAACAACCCCCTACCCCCTCATGTGTGCGAGGTAGCGCTAGGAAAAGACAACAAAGGACCCATTCGTTCACACTCAGTCTCTAGCTGTCATGAAATAATGCACCGAAACCACAGCTCCCTTTCCAAATCCAGGCCCCACAGAACTTTCCATGGTTTACCCCAGACGCTTCATATGCCCTGGTTCAATCCATTGACAGCACGTTGACCCCGGTATACCACATCGTTCCATTTCACTCTATTCCTTGCATGCCTTTCAACATCTTGCATTTTCACTCCCCTATCACTGAAAATCTTTTTCACTCCATCTTTCCACCTCCAATTTGGTCTCCCACTTCTCCTCGTTCCCTCCCCTTCTGACACATATATCCTCTTTGTCAATCTTTCCTCACTCATTTTCTCCATGTGCCCAAACCATTTCAAAACACCCTCTTCATCTCTCTTAACCAAACTCTTTTTATTACCACACATCTCTTTTACCCTATCATTACTTACTCGATCAAACCACGTCACACCACATGCTGTCCTCAAACATGTCATTTCCAACACAGCCACCCTCCTGCGCACAACTCTATCCATAGCCCACGGCTCGCAACCATACAACATTGCTGGAACCACTATTCCTTGAAACAAACCCATTTCTGTTTTCCGAGATAATGTTCTCGACTTCCCCACATTCTTCAAGGCTCCCAGAATTTTCGCCCCCTCCCCCACCCTATGATTGACTTCTGCTTCCATGGTTCCATCCGCTGCCAAATCAACTCCCAGATATCTGAAACACTTCAATTCCTACAGTTTTTATCCATTCAAACTTACTTCTCAAGTGACTTGACCCTCAACCCTACTGTACCTAATAACCTTGCTCTTGTTTACATTTACTCTCAGCTTTCTTCTTTCACACACTTTACCAAACTTAGTCACCAGCTTTTGCATTTTCTCACATGAATCAGGCACCAGCGCTGTATTATCACCGAACAACAACTGACTCACTTACCAAGCTCTCTCATCTACTACAGACTGCATACTTGCCCCTCTTTCCAAAACTTTTGCATTCACCTCCCTAACAACCCCATCCATGAACAAATTAAACAACCATGGAGACCTCACACACCTCTGCCGCAAACCTACATTCACTGAGAACAAATCACTTTCCTCTCTTCATACACGCACACATGCCTTACATCCTCAATAAAAGCTTTTCACTGCTTCTAACAACTTGCCTCCCACACCATATATTCTTAATACCTTCCACAGAGCATCTCTATGAACTCTATCAAATGCCTTCTCCAGATCCATAAATGCTACATAGAAATCCATTTGCTTTTCTAAGTATTTCTCACATACACTCTTCAAAGCAAACAGCTGATCCACACATCTTCTACCACTTCTGAAACCATACTGCTCTTCCCCAATGTGATAATCTGTAATTTGAGCACTCACCTTTATCCCCTTTGCCTTCGTATAATGGCACTATGCAAGCATTCCGCCAATCCTCAGGCTCCTCGCTATGAATCATACATACATTAAATAACCTTACCAACCAGTCAACAATACAGTCCCCCCCTTTTTTAATAAATTCCACTGCAATGCCATCCAAACCTGCTGCCTTGCCGGCTTTCACCTTCCGCAAAGCTTTTACTACCTCTTCTCTGTTTACCAAATCATCTTCCCTTACCCTCTCACTTTGCACACCACCTCGGTCAAAACACCCTGTATCTGCCACTGTATCATCAAACACATTCAACAAACCTTCAAAATGCTCACTCCATCTCCTTTTCACATCATCACTGCTTGTTATCACCTCCCCATTAGCCCCCTTCACTGAAGTTACCATTTATTCCCTTGTCTTACGCACTTTATCTACCTCCTTCCAAAACATCTTTTTATTCTCCCTAAAATTTAATGATATTCTCTCACCCCAACTCTCATTTGCCCTCTTTTTCACCTCTTGTACCTTTCTCTTGACTTTCTGCTCATTATTTTATACATCTCCCACTCATTTGCATTATTTCCCCGCAAAAGTCGTTCAAATGCCTCTCTCTTCTCTTTCACTGATAATCTTAGTTCTTCATCCCACCACTGACTACCCGTCATAACCTGCTCACCTCCCACGCTTCTCATGCCACAAGCATTTTTTGCGCAAGCCATTACTGCTTCCCTAAGTACATCCCATTCCTTCCCCATTCCCCTTACCTCGTTTGTTCTCACCTTTTTCCATTCTGTACTCAGTCTCTCCTGGTACTTCCTCACACAAGTCTCCTTCCCAAGCTCACTTGCTCTCACCATTCTCTTCACCCCAACATTCTCTCTTCTTTTCTGAAAATCTTTACAAATCTTCACCTTCGCCACCACAAGATAATATATATATATATATATATATATATATATATATATATATATATATATATATATATATATATATATATATATATATATATATATATATATATATGTATATATATATTTATATATATTCCTAAGAGTCCACTGGGAAAATGAAACACGATAAGTTCCCATGTGCACTTTCGTGTAATAATCACATCATCAGGGGAGACACAAGACAGAAATATATCAGTCAGTTGATTTACAACGAAGAGACGTAGCTAGGACATCATTTGGTAAACATATGATTGTTCAAGACAGACAACGAGCGTATCATATCATTTTACATATCAACCTTTACTTATCAACAATAAAGTTATCTAATATATATAGACCGTCACTTATATTAAGATTATAATTCTTCGTTCATTTAAAGTGGAAGATTCAATTATATTTCTCGTGGTATCAGAGTTAGAGTTAATAAAATGTCACATTCTAACGTTGTCTCTATCGTTAGCGAGGTAGCGCAAGAAAACAGACGAAAGAATGGCCCAACCCACCCACTTACATATTCATATAAATAAGCGCCAAAATGCGCATATATACATATTTATACATTTCAACGTATAGATACATATACATACATAGACATATACAAATATACACATGTATATATTCATACATGCTGTTTTTATCCATTCCTGCCGCCTCCCCGCACGCGCGCGAGGTAGCGCCATGAAAAGACAACAAAGGCCACATTCATTCACACTCAGTCTCTAGCTGTTATGTGTAATTCACCGAAACCACCGCTCCCTTTCCACATCCAGGCCCCACACAAGTTTCAATGGTTTACCCCAGACGCTTCACATGCCCTGGTGCAATCCATTGACAGTACGTGCAATTCGCTCTATTCCTTGCACTCCTTATTGTATGCTCAAGCCCCGATCGATCAAAATCTTTTTCACTCCATCCTTCTACCACCAATTTGGTCTCCCACTTCTCCTCGTTCCTTCAAACACTCATTCCCTCACCCACTCATTCTCTCCATGTGACCAAGCCATTTCAGTACAACCCCTTCTGCTCTCCCACCCACACTCTTTTCATTACCACGCTTGTATCTTACCCTTTCATTACTTACTCGATTAAACCACCTCACATATTGTCCTCAAACATCTCATTTCCAACACATCTACCCTCCTACGCACAACCCTATCTATGGCCCATGCCTTACAACCATATAACATTATTGAAATCACTATTCCTTCAAACAAACCCATTTTTGCTCTCCGAGATAACATTCTCGCCTTCCACACATTCTTTAATGCTCCCAGAATCTTTGCCCCTTCCCCCATCCTGTGACTCACTTCCACTTCCATGGTTCCTTCAGCTGCCAAATCCACTCCCACATATCTAAAACACTTCACTTCCTCCAGTTTTTCTCTATTCAGACTTACCTACCAATTTACTTGTCTCTCGACCCTACTGAACCTAATAACCTTGCTTATATCACATTTACTCTCAGCTTTCTTCTTTCACACACTTTAACAAACTGAATAGCCAAATTCTACGGTTTCTCACCCGAAACAACCACCAGTTCTCACCCAAAACAGCCACCAGCGCTGTATCATCAGCGAACAAAAACTGACTCACTTTCCAAGCCCTCTCCTCCACAACAGACTGCATACTTGCCCCCTCTCCAAAACTCTTGCATTAACCTCCCAAACAACCCCACCCATAAACAAATTAAAGAACCACGGAGACATAACACACCCCTGACGTAAACCGACATTCACTTGAAACCACTGAATTTCCTTTCTTCCTACTCGTACACATGCCTTACATCTTCGACAAAAAGTTTTCAATGCTTCTAGCAACTTACCTCCCGCATCATATACTCTTAATAACTTCCACAGAACATCTCTATCAACTATCAACTGTATTGTCCGACTGCTTTTCTAAGTATTTTTCACATACATTCTTCAAAGCAAACACCTGATCCACACATCCTCTACCACTTCTGAAACCATACTGCTCCTCCCCAATCTGATGCTCTGTACATGCCTTGAACCTCTCGATCAATACTCTCCCATATGATTTCCCAGGAATACTCTAAAACTTAATCCTCTGTAATTTGAGGGCTCACCTTTATCTCCTTAGCCTTTCTACAATGGCACTATGCATGCATTCCGTTAAACTTCAGGCACTTCAACAAAAATATACATATACTGAATATCCTCACAAACCAGTCAACAACACACTCACCCTCTTTTTTCAATACATTCCACAGCAATACTATTCAAACCTACCGCCTTGCCGGCTTTCATCTTCCGCAAATCTTTCACTACCTCTTCTCTGTTTACCAAATCATTCTCCCTGTCCCTCTCACTTCGCACAATACGTTGACCAAAACTCCCTATATCTGCCACTCTATCATCACACACATTCAACAAACATTCAAGATACTCACTCCATCTCCCTCTCAATTCACTACTACTTGTTACTACCTCCAAATTTGCCATCTTCACCGATGTTCCCATTTGTTCTCTTGTCTTACGCACTTTATTTACCTCCTAAAATATCTTTTTGTTCTCCCTAAATTTTGATAATACTCTTTCACCCCAACTCCCATTTGCCCTCTTTTTCACCTCTTGCACATTCCTCTTGACCCCTTGCCTCTTTCTCTCATACATTTCCCAGTCATTTGCAGTATTTCAGTGCAAAAATTGTCCAGATGCCTCTCTTCTCTTTCACTAACAATCTTACTTCTTCACGCCACCACTCACTACCCTTTCTAATCCTCCCACCTCCCACCTTTCTCATGCCACAGGCATCTTTTGCTAAAGCCATCACTACCTCCCTAAATACATCCCATTCCTCCCCCACTCCCCTTACGTCATTTGCTCTCGCCTTTTTCCATTCTGCACTGAATCTCTCAAGTTGCTTCCTTACACAACTCTCCTTTCAACGCTCACTTACTCTCACCACTCTCTTCACCCCAACATTCTCTCTTCTTGTCTGAAAACTTCCACTTATCTTCACGTTCGCCTTCACAAATAATGGTGAAACATCCCCCCAGTACCTGCTCTCAGCATATTAACATCCAAAAATCTCTCTTTTAAGCGCCTATCAATTAACACGTAATCCAATAACACTCTCTGGCCATCTCTCCTACTTACATAGGCACACTTACGTATATCTCTATTTCTAAACCAGGTATTTCCAATCACCAGTCCTTTTTTAGCAGACAAATCTATAAACACTTCACCATTTCTATTTACAGCACTGAACACCCCATGTACACAAATTATACCCTCAACTGCCACATTATTCAAATTTGCATTCAAATCACCCATCACTATAACCCGGTCTCGTGCATCAAAGCTCGTACACACTCACACAGCTGCTCCCAAAACACTTGCCTCTCATGATCTTTCTTTTCTTGACCAAGTGCATAGGCAACAATAATCACCCATCTTTCTCCATCCACTTTCAGTTTTACCCATATCAATCTAGAGTTTACTTTCTTACACTCGAGCATACACTTCCACAGTTTCTGCTTCAGGAGTAGTGCTACTCCTTCCTTTGCTCTTGTCTTCTCACCAACCACTGACTTTACTCCCAAAACATTCCAAAACCATTCTTCCCCTTTACCCTTGAGCTCCGTTCCACTCAGAGCCAAAATATCCAGGTTCCTTTACTCAAACATACTAACCATCTCTCCTTTTTTCTGATCTTTGGTTGCATTCACACACAATTAGACACCCTTATCTGAGCCTTCGAGGGGGATGAGCACTCCCCGCGTGACTCCTTCTTCTGTTTCCCCTTTTAGAAAGTTGAAATACAGGGAGGGAAGGGTTTCTAGCCCCTCTTAGTCGCCTTCTACGACACGTGAGGAATGCGTGGGAAGTATTCTTTCTCCCTTATCCCCATATGATAGAGTTGATAGAGATGATTTGTGGAAGGTATTAAGAATATATGGTGTGGAAGCTAAGTTGCTAGAAGCAGTGAAAAGTTTTTATCGAGGATGTAAGGCATTAACATACCTATACATTTCAACGTATACATACATATACATACGCAGATATACACATACATATATACATATATTCATATTCATACTCCCTGCCTTCATCCATTCTCGTAGCCACCCCGCCACACATGAAATGGTGCTCCCCTTCCCCATTTCTTTTCAGGAAACCTATACAAATCTTCAATTTCGCCTCCACAAGATAGTGATCAGACATCCCTCCAGCTGCCCTTCTCAGCACATTAACATCCAAAAGTATCTCTTTTACACGCCTATCAACTAACACGTAATCTAATAATGCCCTTTGACCATCTCTCCTACTCACATACGCATAATTCTTAAACCAGGTATTCCCAGTCACCATTCCTTTTTCAGCACACAAATCCGCATGCTCTTCACCATTTCCACTACAACATTGAACACCCCATATGCATCAATTATACTCTTAACTGCAATAATACTCACCTTCATATTCAATTCATCCATCACTATTACCCGATCTCGTGCATCAAAGTTGCTAACACACTCACTCAGCTGCTTCTCGTGACCAGGTGCATAGGCACCATTAATCACCCATCTCTCTTCATCCACTTTCATTTTTCTCAAATCGATCTAGAATTTACTTTCCTACACTCTATCACATACTCCCACAACTCTTGTTTCAGGAGTAGTGCCACTACTTCCTTATCTCTTGTCCTCTCACCAACCCCTGACTTTACTCCCAAGACTTTACCAAACCATTCGACCCCTTTACCCTTAAGCTTCGTTTCACTCGGAGCCAAAATATCCAGGTTTCAAACCTCAAACATACTACCCATCTCTCTTTTTTTTTTCTCATCTTGGTTACATCCACACACTTTCAGACACCCAAATCTGAGCCTTCAAGGAGGATGAGCACTCTCCGCTTGACTCCTTTTGTTTCTTTTTTTAGAAATCTAGATACAAGAAGAGAAAATGTTGGAGAGAAGAGAGTGGTGAGAGTAAGTGAACCTGGAAAGGAGACTTGTACGAGGATATACCAGGAGATATTGAGTGTAGAATGACAAAAGATGAGAACAAATGACGTGAGGGAGGAATGGGATGTATTTAGAGAAGCAGTGATGGCTTGCGCAAAAGGTGCATTTGGCATGAGAAAGGTGGGAGGTGGGCAGATTAGACTGGGTAGTGAGTGGTGGGATGAAGAAATAAGAATGTTATTGAAAGAGAAGGGAGAGCCGTTTGGACGATTTTTTGCAGGGAAGTAGTGCAAATTACTGGGAAATGTATCAAAGAAAGCGGCAGGAGGTCAAAAGAAAGGTGAAAGAGGTGAAAAAGAAGGCAAATGAGTAGGAGTGAGAGAGTATCATTAAAATTCAGGGAGAATAGATAGATGTTTTGGAAGAAGGTTAGTAACGTGCGTAAGACAAGAGAGAAAATGAGAATATCGGTGGAGGGGGCAAATGTGGAGGTAATAACAAGTACCAATGAAGTGAGATGGAGATGGAGCGAGTATTTTGAAGGTTTGTTGAATGTTTGTGATGATAGTGGCAGAATAAGGGTGTTTTGTTCGAGGTGGTGTGCGAAGTGAGAGGGCCAGGTTTGGTAAGCAGAGAACTGGTTGTGATAGATTTAAGGAAGACGAAAGCCGGCTAGGCGGCTGGTTTGGATGGTATTGTAGTGGAATTTATTTTAACAGGGGCGACTGTCCTCTTGACTGGTTGGTAAGGATACTCAATGTACGCATGGATCGGGGTGAACGGCCTGAGGATTGGTTGACAGAGATGCTTTGTGGAAGGTTTTAAGAGCATATGGTGTGGGAGTTAAGTTGGTAGACCCAGTGAAAAGTTTTTACCAAGGATGTAAGGCATGTGTACGTGTAGGACGAGAGGTGAATGTCGGTTTGCGGCTGATGTGTATGATGTTCCCATGGTTACTTAATTAGTTTATGGATGGTGTGGTTGGGGAGGTAAATGCCAACGTTTTGGAGAGATGGGCGAGTGCAGTCTGTCGTGGACAAGAGAGACTGGGGAGTGAGTCAGTTGTTGCTCGTTGATGACACAGCTCTAGTGCCTGATTTGTATGAGAAAGAGCACAGGTTGGTGACTGAGACTGGAAAAGTGTGTGTTATAGAGAGGGTTATAGATAGGGTTGGGCGGAGGAGGGTGGATCTGTTGAGGATAATATGTAGTGTGAGTTGGTTTGAACGAGTAAGTAATGAAAGGGTAAGAGCGATGAGTGGTAATGAAAAGAGTGTTGTTGAGAGAGCAGAAGAAGATGTGTTGAAATGGTTTGAACATAAAGAGAGAATGAGTGAGGAAAGATTGACAAAAAAGATATATGTGTCAGAGGTGGGGGGAACAAGGAGAAACGGGAAAACAAATTGGAGGTGAAAGGATGGATTAAAAAAGATTTTTAGCGATCGGTACCTGAACATACAGGAGGGTGAAAGGCGTGCAAGAAATAGAATGAATTGGAACGATATGTTATACCGGGGTCGACGTGCTGTCAATGGATTGAACCAGGTCATATGAAGAGTGTCTGGGGTAAACCATGGAAAGGTCTGTGGGGCCTGGACGTAGAAAGGGAGCTGTGGTTTTGGCGCATTACACATGACACCTAGAGACTGAGCGTGAAGGAATGTGGCCTTTTTCGTCTTTTCCTGGTGCTACCTCGTTGGTGGAGGGATGCTATTTCGCGTGTGGCGGGTTGGCGACGGAAATGGTTGAAGGCAGCATGTATGAATAGGTACGTGTGTATATATGTATACGTCTGTGTATGTATATGTATATATGTAAGTGATGAAATGTATATGTATGTACATGTGCGTGCATGGGCGTTTTTGTGTAGATAAGTGTATGTGGGTGATTTGGCCATTCTTCGTCTGTTACCTCGCGCTACCTCGCTAACGCGAGAAACAGCGATTAGATGTAATGAGATATGAAATGTATATATATATATATATATATATATATATATATATATATATATATATATATATATATATATATTCCTGGGGATATGGGAGAAAAAATACTTCCCACGCATTCCTCACGTGTCGTAGAAGGCGACTAAAGGGGATGGGAGCGGGGGGCTGGAAACCCTCCCCTCCTTGTATTTTAACTTTCTAAAAGGGGAAACAGAAGAAGGAGTCACGCGGGGAGTGCTCATTCTCCTCGAAGGCTCAGATTGGGGTGTCTAAATGTGTGTAGATGTAACCACTATGAGAAAAAAAGGAGAGATAGGTAGTATGTTTGAGGAAAGGAACCTGGATGTTTTGGCTCTGAGTGAAACGAAGCTCAAGGGTAAAGGGGAAGAGTGGTTTGGGAATGTCTTGGGAGTACAATTCAGGGGTTAGGGAGAGGATAAGAGCACAGGAAGGAGAAGCACTACTCCTGAAGCAGGAGTGGTGGGAGTATGTGATAGAGTGTAAGAAAGTAAACTCTAGATTGATATGGGTAAAACTGAAAGTGGATGGAGAGAGATGGGTGATTACTGGTGCATATGCACCTAGGCATGAGAAGAAAGATCGTGAGAGGCAAGTGTTTTGGGAGCAGCTGAGTGAATGTGTTAGTAGTTTTGATGTACGAGACCGGGTTATAGTGATAGGTGGTTTGAACGCAAAGGTGAGTAATGTGGCAGTTGAGGGAATAATTAGTGTACATCGGGTGTTCAGTACTGTAAATGAATATGGTGAAGAGCTTGTACATTTATGTGCTGAAAAAGGACTAGAGATTGGGAATACCTGGTTTAAAAAGACAGATATACATAAGTATAAGTATGTATGTAGAAGAGATGGCCAGAGAGCGTTATTGGATTACGTGGTAGTTGATAGGCGCGCGAAAGAGAGACTTTTGGATGTTAATGTGCTGAGAGGTGCAACTGAAGGGATGTCTGATCATTATCTTGTGGAGGCGAAGGTGAAGATTTGTGGAGATTTTCAGAAAAGAAGAGAGAATATTGGGGTGAAGAGAGTGGTGAGAGTAAGTGAGCTTGGGAAGGAGACTTGTGTTAGGAAGTACCAGGGGAGAATGAGTACAGAATGGAAAAAGGTGAGAACAAAGGACGTAAGGGGAGTGGGGGATGAATGGGATGTATTTAGGGAAGCAGTGATGGCTTGCTCAAAAGATGCTTGTGGTATGAGAAGCGTGGAAGGTTGGCAGATTAGAAAGGGTAGTGAGTGGTGGGATGAAGAAGTAAGATTATTAGTGAAAGAGAAGAGAGAGGCATTTGGACGATTTTTGCTTGGAAATAATGCAAATGAGTGGGAGATGTATAAAAGAAAGAGACAGGAAGTCAAGGGAAAGGTGCAAGAGGTAAAAAAGAGGGCAAATTAGAGTTGGGGTGAGAGAGTATCAGTAAATCTTATCGAGAATAAAAAGATATTTTGAAAGGAGGTAAACAAAGTGCGTAAGACAAGGGAACAAATGAGAACTTCAGTGAAGGGGGCTAATGGGGAGGTGATAACAAGTAGTGGTGATGTGAGAAAGAGATGGAGTGAGTATTTTGAAGGTTTGTTGAATGTGTTTGATGATAGAGTGGCAGATATAGGGTATTTTAGTCTAGGTGGTGTGCAAAGTGAGAGGGTTAGGGAGAATGATTTGGTAAACTGAAAAGAGGTAGTAAAAGCTTTGCGGAAGATAAAAGTCGGCAAGGCAGCGGGTTTGGATGGTATTGCAGTGGAATTTATTAAAAAAGGGGGTGACTGTATTGTTGACTAGTCGGTAGATTTATTTGATGTATGTATGACTCATGGTGAGGTGCCTGAGGATTGGCGGATGCTTGCGTAGTGCCATTGTGTATAGGCAAAGGGGATAAGAGTGAATGCTCAAGTTACAGCGGTATACGTTTGTTGAGTATTCCTGGGAAATTATATGGGAGGGTATTGATTGAGAGGGTGAAGGCATGTATAGAGCATCAGATTGGGGAAGAGCAGTGTGGTTTCAGAAGTGGTAGAGGATGTGTGGATCAGGTGTTAGCTTTGAAGAATGTATGTGAGAAATACTTAGAAAAGCAAATGGACTTGTATGTAGCATTTATGGATCTGGAGAAGGCATATGATACAGTTGATAGAGATGCTCTGTGGAAGGTATCAAGAATATATGGTTTGGGAGGCAAGTTGTTAGAAGCAGTGAAAAGTTTTTATCGAGGATGTAAGGCATGTGTACGTGTAGGAAGAGAGGAAAGTGATTGGTTCTCAGTGAATGTAGGTTTGCGGCAGGGTTGTTTAACGTCTCCATGGTTGTTTAATTTGCTTATGGATGGGGTTGTTAGGGAGGTGAATGCAAGAGTTTTGGAAAGAGGGGCAAGTATGCAGTCTGTTGTGGATGAGAGAGCTTGGGAAGTGAGTCAGGTGTTGGCCGCTGATGATACAGCGCTGGTGGTTGATTCATGTGAGAAACTGCAGAAGCTGGTGACTGAGTTTGGTAAAGTGTGTGAAAGAAGAAAGTTAAGAGTAAATGCGAATAAGAGCAAGGCTAAGGGTACAGTAGGGTTGAGGGTCAAGTCAATTGGGAGGTAAGTTTGAATGGAGAAAAACTGGAGGAAGTGAAGTGTTTTAGATATCTGGGAGTGGATTTGGCAGCGGATGGAACTATGGAAGCGAAAGTGAATCATAGGGTGGGGGAGGGGGCGAAAGTTCTGAGAGCGTTGAAGAATGTGTGGAAGTCGAGAACATTATCTCGGAAAGCAAAAATGTATATGTTTGAAAGAATAGCGGTTCTAACAATGTTATATAGTTGCGAGGCGTGGGCTATGGATAGAGTTGTGCGCAGGAGGGTGGATGTGCTGGAAATGAGATGTTTGAGGACAATATGTGGTGTGAGATGGTTTGGTCACATGGAGAGAATGAGTGAGGAAAGATTGACCAAGAGGATATATGTGTCAGAGTTGGAGGGAACGAAGAGAAGTGGGAGACCAAATTGGAGGTGGAACGATGGAGTGAAAAAGATTTTGAGTGATCGGGGCCTGAAAATGCAGGAGGGTGAAAGGCGTGCAAGGAATAGAGTGAATTGGAACGATGTGGTATACCGGGGTCGACGTGCTGTCAATGGATTGAACCAAGGCATGTGAAGCGTCTGGGGTAAACCATGGAAAGTTGTGTGGGGCCTGGATGTGGAAAGGAAGTTGTGGTTTCGGTGCATTATTACATGACAGCTAGAGACTGAGTGTGATCGAATGTGGCCTTTGTTGTCTTTTCCTATTGCTACTCGCGCACATGCGGGGGGAGGGGGTTGTTATTTCATGTGTAGCGGGGAGGCGATGGGAATGAATGAAGGCAGACAGTATGGATTGAGTATATGTGTATATATGTATATGTCTGTGTGTGTGTATATATATATATATATATATATATATATATATATATATATATATATATATATATATATATATATATATATATATATGTGTGTACGTTGAGATGTATCGATATGCATATGTGCGTGTGTGGACGTGTGTGTATATACATGTGTATGTGTATGGGTTGGGCCATTCTTTCGTCTGTTTCCTTGCGCTACATCGCTAATGCGGGAGACAGCGACGGAGGAAAATAAATAAACATATATAAAATGTATATATATATATGTATATATATACATATATATAAATATATATATATATATATATATATATATATATATATATATATATATATATATATATATATATATATATATATATATATATATATATATATATATATATATATATATATATATATATATATATATATATATATATCCCTGGGGATAGGAGAGAAAGAATACTTCCCACGCATTCCTCACGTGTCGTAGAAGGCGACTAAAGGGGACGGGAGCGGGGGATGGAAATCCACTCCTCCTTGTATTTTAACTTTGTAAAAGGGGGAACAGAAGAAGTCACGCGGAGAGTGCTTATCCTCCTCAAAGGCTCAGATTTGGCTGTCTAAATGTGTGTGGATGTAACCAAGATGAGAAAAAAGGAGAGATGTGCAGTATATTTGAGGAAAGGAACCTGGATGTTTTGCCTCTGAGTGAAACGAAGCTTAAGGGTAAAGTAGAAGAGAGGTTTGGTAATGTCTTGAGAATAAAGTCAGGGGTTAGTGAGAGGACAAGAGCAAGGGAAGGCGTAGCACTACTCCTAAAACAGGAGTGGTGGGAGTATGTGAATAAGTGTAAGAAAGTAAACTCTAGATTGATATGGGTAAAACTGAAAGCGGATCGAGAGAGAGGGGTGATTATTGGTACATATGAAAAGAGAGATCATAAGAGGCAAGTGTTTTTGGAGCAGCTGAGTGAGCGTGTTTATAGTTTTGATGCACGAGACCGGGTTATAGTGATGGGTGATTTGAATGCAAAGGTGATTAATGTGGTAGTTGAGGGAATAATTGGTGTACATGCGATGTTCAATTTTGTAAATGGGAATGATGAAGGGCTTGTAGATTTATGTGATGAAAAAGGACTGGTGATTGGGAATATCTTGTTTAAAAAGGGAGATGTTCATGATTATACGTATGTAAATAGTAGAGATGGCCAAAGAGCGTTATTGGATTACATGTTAATGGATAGTCGCGCGAAAGAGACACTTTTGGATGTTAATTGCTGAGAGGTGCAACTGGAGGGATGTCTGATCATTATCTTGTCGAGGCGAAGGTGAATATTTGTAGAGGTTTTCCGAAAAGAAGATAGAATGTTGGGGTGAAGAGAGTGGTGAGAGTAAGTGAGCTTGGGAAGGAGATTTGTGTGAGGAAGTACCAGGAGAGACTGAGTACAGAATGATAAAAGTTGAGAACAAAGGAGTTATGGGGAGTAGGGGAGGAATGGGATGTATTTGAGGAAGCAGTGATGGCTTGCACATAAGATGCTTGTGGCATGAGAAGCGTGGGAGGTGGGGAGAATAGAGAGGGTAGTGAGTGGTAGGATAAAGAAGTAAGATTATTAGTGAAAGAGAAGAGAGAGGTATTTGGACGATATTTGCAGGGAAAAATGCAAGTGACTGGAAGATATATAAAAGAAAGAGGCAGGAGGTCAAGAAAAAGGTGCAAGAGGTGAAAAAGAGGGCAAATGAGAGTTGGGGTGAGAGAAAATCATTAAATTTTAGGGAGAATAAAAAGATTTTTGGAAGAAGGTAAATAAAGTGCTTAAGACAAGGGAACAAATGGGAACTGCAGTGAAGGGGGCTAATGAGGAGGTGGTAATAAGTAGTGGTGATGTAAGAAGGAGAAGGAGTAAGTATTTTGAAGGTTTGTTGAGTGTGTTTGATGATAGACTGGCAGATATAGGGTATTTTGGTCGAGGTGGTGTGCAAAGTGAGAGGGTTAGGGAGAATAATTTGGTAAACAGAGAAGAGGTAGTAAAAGCTTTGCGGAAGATGAAATCCGGTAAGGCAACGGGTTTGGATGGTATTCCAGTAGAATTTATTAAAAAGGGGGTGACTGTATTGTTGACTGGTTGGCAAGGTTATCTGATGTATGTATGACTCATGGTGAGGTGCCTGAGGATTGGCGGAATGCTTGCATAGTGCCATTGTACAAAGGCAAAGGGTTAAAAGTGAGTGGGCAAATTACAGAGTTATAGTTTTGTTGTGTATCCCTGGGAAAGTATATGGGAGGGTATTGATTGAGAGGGTGAAGGCATGTACAGACCATGAGATTGGGGAAGAACAGTGTGGCTTCAGAAGTGGTAGAGAGTGTGTGGGTTAGGTGTTTGCTTTGAAGAATGTATGAGAGAAATACTTAGAAAAGCAAATGGATTTGTATGTAGCATTTATGGATCTGGAGAAGGCATATGATAGAGTTGATAGATATGCTCTGTGGAAGGCATTAAGAATATATGGTGTGTTGGTTAAGTTGCTAGAAGCAGTGAAAAGTTTTTATCGAGGATGTAAGGCATGTTTACATGTAGGGAGAGAGGAAAGTGATTGGTTCTCAGTGAATGTTTGTTTGCGGCAGGGGTGTGTGATGTCTCCATAGTTGTTTAATTTTTTATGGATGGGGTTGTTAGGGAGGTGAATGCAAGAGTTTTCGAAAATATGCAGTCTGTTGTGGATGAGAGAGCTTGGGAAGTGTCAATTGTTCGCTGATTATACAGTGCTGGTAGTTGTTCGCTGATGATACAGTGCTGGTAGTTGATTCGTGTGAGAAACCACAGAAGCTTTTGACTGAGTTTGATAAAGTGTGTGAAAGAAGAAAGCTGAGAGTAAATGTGAATAAGAGCAATGTTATTAGGTACAGTAGCGTTGAGGGATAAGTGAATTGGGAGGTAAGTTTGAATGGAGTAAAACTGGAGGAAGTGAAGTGGTTTAGATATCTGGGAGTGGATTTGTCAGCGGATGGAACCTTGGAAGCGGAAGTGAGTCATAGGGTGGGGGAGGGGTCGAAAGTCTGGGAGCGTTTAAGAATGTGTGGAAGTCGAGAACATTATCTCGGAAAGCAAAAAGTAGGTATGTTTGAAGGAATAGTGGTTCCAATAATGTTAATTAGTTGCGAGGCGTCGGCTATAGATAGAGTTGTGTGGAGGAGGGTGGATGTGCTGGAAATGAGATGTTTGAGGACAACATGTGGTGTGAGGTGGTTTGATCAAGAAAGTAATAATAATGTAAGAGAGATATATGGTAATAAAAAGAGTGTGGTTGAGAGAGCAGAAGAGGGTGTTTTGAAATTGTTTGGTCACATGGAGAGAATGAGTGAGGAAAAATTGACCAAGAGGATATATGTGTCGGAGGTGGAGGAAACGAGAAGTGGGAGACCAAATTGTAGGTGGAAAGATGGAGTGAAAAGATTTTGAGTGATTGGGCCTGAACATGCAGGAGGGTGAAAGGCGTGCAAGGAATAGAGTGAATTGGAGCGATATCGTATATCGGGGTCCACGTGCTGCCAATGGATTGAACCGGGGCGTGTGAAGTTTCTTGGGTAAACCATGGAAAGTTCTCAGGGGCCTGGATGTGGAAAGGGATCTGTGGTGTCTGTGCATTATACATGACAGCTTGAGACTGAGTGTGAACGAATGTGGCCTTTGTTGTCTTTTCGTAGAGCTGCCTCGCGCACATGCGGAGGGGAGGGAGTTGTTATTTCATGTGTGGCTGTGTGGCCGTGGGAATGAATAAATGCAGACAGTATGAATTATGTACATGTGCATATATATATATATATATATATATATATATATATATATATATATATATATATATATATATATATATATATATATATATATATATATATATATATATATATGTTGAGATATATAGGTGTGTATATTTGCGTGTGAGGACGCACATATGCATACCTATACATATCAACGTATACATATATATACATACACAGATATATATATATATATATATATATATATATATATATATATATATATATATATATATATATATATATATATATATATATATATATATATATATATATATATATATGTACATATTTCATACTTACTACCCTTATAATATTCCCGTCGCCACCCCGCCACACATGAAATGACACCCCAAACCCCCCGCACGTGCGCGAGGTAGCACTAGGAAAAGACAACTAGGGCCTCATTCGTTCAGACTCACTATTTATTTGTCATATACAATGCACCGAAACCCAGATCCCTTTTCACATCCAGGCCCCACAAAACTTTCCATGGTTTACCCCAGACGCTTCAGATGCCCTGGTTCAAATCTTTGACAGCACGTCGACCCCGGAATACCGCATCGTTCCAATTCACTCTATTCCTTGCACGTCTTTCACCCTCCTGCATGTTCCGGCCCAGATCGCTCAAAATCTTTTTCACTCCATCCTTCCACCTTCAATTTGGTCTCCCACTACTTATTCCCTTCATCTCTGATATATATATATCCTCTTTGTCAATCTTACTGCACTCGTCCTCTCCATGTGACGAAACAATTTCAATATACCCTCTTCTGCTCTCTCATCCACATTCTTTTCATTACCACACATCTCTCTCACCCTTTCATTTTTTACTCGATCAAACCACCTCACACCACATAATGTCCTCAAACATCTTATATCCAACACATCCACGCTCCTCTGCGTATCCCTATCTATAACCCATGCCTCGTAACCATATAACATTGTTGAAACCACTTTTCCTTCAAATATACCCATTTTTGCTCTTCGAGAAAATGTTTTTGCACTCCGTAACATTCTTCAACGCCCTCAGAACCTTCGCCCCCTCTCCCACCCTGTGACTCACTTCTGCTGCCAAATCCACTCCCAGATATCTAAAACACTTTATTTCCTCCAGTTTTTCTCCATTCAAACTTACCTCCAAACTGACTTGTCCCTCAACCCATACTACCTAATAATTAACCTTGCTCTTATTCACATTTACTCTCAACTTTCTTCTTTCATTCACTTTACCAAACTCAGTCACCAGCTTCTGCAGTTTCTCACCCGAATCAGCCACCAGCGCTGTATCATATATATGTATATTTATATATATATATATATATATATATATATATATATATATATATATATATATATATATATATATATATATATATATATAAACGCCCATACACGCACACATACCTGTATATGCATATACATATCAACATGTACAAATACACATATACACACACAGACTTATACATATATACACATGTACAACTCTGGGGAAAAGTCTCTCGACCCCGTTGGTGAAACCTGATATCTGGCAGACGTAAGCATATAGTGATCGTAGTATTTTTTCATGGCTCCGAAACCAAATGTGAGGGATAATGTTATTGGTTCATTGCTGCTGAACGCTCTTTTTGTATTCACTGACAACACTACATTTCCGAATTGGCCAACATTCAGGTAATCGATTCGAGTCCGCTATGAAGAGCGTGTATAATAGTGACGTATCAGATAAACTGAAGCATGGGTGTAATGCTTTAATATTGAATATACCATAAACAAAACTACAAGAATAGCGGACGAAACAACGTGACAGTTCGTTAGGGAATACGACGATATATGTGAAACTCTGGCATAAGAAATCAGCTATCTACTGTCTAGCTATATCCGGACCATATGTGAAGTAAAGCTTGTTTTTATCCCAATATTGTGTGCTAATTCCCTGTTTGTAGGGTAGGGAGAAGGACACGACAAAATTAAACGAGAAACGAATACTATGGTAATGTACGAGACACACACTACGTAATTTTCTTTCATGTTCACTGGATGTATCCTTAAACACAGTATGACCCAGCCTACCCAAGTCACAGTGGCCCGGTGTAGTAAAATTACAATTGTACGTTGATATAAAGATCGTCACAATTATGAAATTAATCTGTTTATTTGTATGTTCATAATGTGTTTGCAAATATGTATAACATATTGTAAAAACGGAGAGTGAGTGGACTATATTACTGTTTGTATTCATATAGGTCCAACAATATAATACATCTATCAACATAATTATGCTGTAGGCACGACATACTACATGATACAACCAGTAAGCAGAGGAATATCTACGTTGTGTCCACTCTGTGAATTAAACACATGACAACATCTGGCAGCTGTACTACTGACAACTACTGAACTGTCTTAGCATTGTTCACAAATGACAACAGAATTATCACAAAACACATTTCATCTATATAATGTATATGACTATTCCTGGGTAAGATATCAGATATGGCACAAAATACACGTATTAGTGTGAGTTATTTAGAGAATAAACATGGGAACATAATAACAGAATAACCAATATATGCGAAGTTTCCAGGTTTGTTGGGTGAACACCGTGTAACTTATCTCTCCACAGCAGGCCAGAATACATCATATCTAATATTGTCTTGACAAAGTACTAACCAATACAAGATGAACGACTGTCATCGTGATAAATTAACAATTAGAAGAAGAATTATTAGCATGCATGAAAGTGATAAATCAACAACAGAAATATCAAGAGAATTGGAATTACCAGAGATGACAAGAAGGCAGTTTACGTGAACATCAGAGACCAGGACGACCACGTGCGATAACTGCACGTGACGTGAAGATCAGGTCATCAGAGATGCTTCAGACAGAGAAAATTGCCAGAATGCTGTTACCATTATGGAAAACTTGCACATCAATGTTTCAGCGGGAATGGTACGACGACGGTTGCATGAAGTTGTCATACACCATAAAACACCTAAAAAGGAAACACCAACTGACAGGCATCGTGAAGGACGACTCACCTACGCATATGAACTTCTGGGGACGTGTCATATTTAGTGACGAAAAGACACTTTCTTCAACAACCCATGGTAAAAATCATTGTCGGCAGCAAAATAATACTAGATACGACAGAAAGAAATCAATAAAACTGTGAGAAGTGGTTATATGACATGTGATGTTAGGGAGTGGATGTCATGCACGGCGTTGGAGAAATCACACTTATATGTTATGCTACTCAGAAAGATTCATCATTATGCATGACCGATACCAGATCCACAGGGCTCGAGTAGTACAACACTGCTTCACTGACCATCAAGACATCCAGTAATTAGACTGGCCAAGTAAAAAACTCATTGAAAATATATGGTCAACCATAGTGAATACGTGGCCTGCTATGGAGTGATAAGTTACACGGTGTTCACCCAACAAACCTGGAAACTTCGCATATATTGGTTATTCTGTTATTATGTTCCCATGTTTATTCTCTAAATAACTCACACTAATACGTGTATTTTGTGCCATATCTGATATCTTACCCAGGAATAGTCATATACATTATATAGATGAAATGTGTTTTGTGATAATTCTGTTGTCATTTGTGAACAATGCTAAGACAGTTCAGTAGTTGTCAGTAGTACAGCTGCCAGATGTTGTCATGTGTTTAATTCACAGAGTGGACACAACGTAGATATTCCTCTGCTTACTGGTTGTATCATGTAGTATGTCGTGCCTACAGCATAATTATGTTGATAGATTTATTATATTGTTGGACCTATATGAATACAAACAGTAATATAGTCCACTCACTCTCCGTTTTTACAATATGTTATACATATTTGCAAACACATTATGAACATACAAATAAACTGATTAATTTCATAATTGTGACGATCTTTATATCAACGTACAATTGTAATTTTACCTACACCGGGCCACTGTGACTTGGGTAGGCTGAGTCATACTGTGTTTAAGGATACATCCAGTGAACATGAAAGAAAATTACGTAGTGTGTGTCTCGTACATTACCATAGTATTCGTGTCTCGTTTAATTTTGTCGTGTTCTCTCCCTACCCTACAAACAGGGAATTAGCACACAATATTGGGATAAAAACAAGCTTTACTTCACATATGGTCCGGATATAGCTAGACAGTAGATAGCTGATTTCTTATGCCAGAGTTTCACATATATCGTCGTATTCCCTAACGAACTGTCACGTTGTTTCGTCCGCTATTCTTGTAGTTTTGTTTATGGAATATTCAATATTAAAGCATTACACCCATGCTTCAGTTTATCTGATACGTCACTATTATGCACGCTCTTCATAGAGGACTCGAGTCGATTACCTGAATGTTGGCCAATTCGGAAATGTAGTGTTGTCAGTGAATACAAAAAGAGCGTTCAGCAGCAATGAACCAATAACATTATCCCTCACATTTGGTTTCGGAGCCATGAAAAAATACTACGATCACTATATGTTTTCGTCTGCTAGATATGAGGTTTCACCAACGGGGTCGAGAGACTTTTCCCCAGAGTTGTACATGTGTATATATGTATAAGTCTGTGTGTGTATATGTGTATTTGTATATGTTGATATGTATATGTATATACAGGTATGTGTGCGTGTATGGGCGTTTATATATATATATATATATATATATATATATATATATATATATATATATATATATATATATATATATATATTATTTTTTTTTGCTTTGTCCCTGTTTCCCGCGTTTGCGAGGTAGCGCAAGGAAACAGACGAAAGAAATGGCCCAACCCACCCCCATACACATGTATATACATACGTCCACACACGCAAATATACATACCTACACAGCTTTCCATGGTTTACCCCAGACGCTTCACATGCCCTGATTCAATCCACTGACAGCACGTCAACCCCGGTATACCACATCGATCCAATTCACTCTATTCCTTGCCCTCCTTTCACCCTCCTGCATGTTCAGGCCCCGATCACACAAAATCTTTTTCACTCCATCTTTCCACCTCCAATTTGGTCTCCCACTTCTCCTCGTTCCCTCCACCTCCGACACATATATCCTCTTGGTCAATCTTTCCTCACTCATTCTCTCCATGTGCCCAAACCATTACAAAACGCCCTCTTCTGCTCTCTCAACCACGCTCTTTTTATTTCCACACATCTCTCTTACCCTTACGTTACTTACTCGATCAAACCACCTCACACCACACATTGTCCACAAACATCTCAATTCCAGCACATCCATCCTCCTAAGCACAACTCTATCCATAGCCCACGCCTCGCAACCATACAACATTGTTGGAACCACTATTCCTTCAAACATACCCATTTTTGCTTTCCGAGATAATGTTCTCGACTTCCACACATTCTTCAAGGCTCCCAGGATTTTCGCCCCCTCCCCAACCCTATGATCCACTTCCGCTTCCATGGTTCCATCCACTGCCAGATCAACTCACAGATATCTAAAACACTTTACTTCCTCCAGTTTTTCTCCATTCAAACTTACCTCACAATTGACTTGACCCTCAACCCTACTGTACCTAATTACCTTGCTCTTATTCACATTTACTCTTAACTTTCTTCTTTCACACACTTTACCAAACTCAGTCACCAGCTTCTGCAGTTTCTCACATGAATCAGCCACCAGCGCTGTATAATCAGCGAACAACAACTGACTCACTTCCCAAGCTCTCTCATCCACAACAGACTTCATACTTGCCCCTCTTTCCAAAACTCTTGCATTCACCTCCCTAACAACCCCATCCATAAACAAATTAAACAACCATGGAGACATCACACACCCCTGCCGCAAACCTACATTCAATGAAAACCAATCACTTTCCGCTCTTCCTACACGTACACATGCCTTACATCCTCGATAAAAACTTTTCACTGCTTCTAACAACTTGCCTCCCACACCATATATTCTTAATACCTTCCACAGAGCATCTCTATCAACTCTATCATATGCCTTCTCCAGATCCATAAATGCTACATACAAATCCATTTGCTTTTCTAAGTATTTCTCACATACATTCTTCAAAGCAAACACCTGATCCACACATCCTCTACCACTTCTGAAACCACACTACTCTTCCCCAATCTGATGCTCTGTACATGCCTTCACCCTCTCAATCAATTTATTTCATTTTTTATTATACTTTGTCGCTGTCTCCCGCGTTTGCGAGGTAGCGCAAGGAAACAGACGAAAGAAATGGCCCAACCCACCCCATACACATGTATATACATACGTCCACACACGCAAATATACATACCTACACAGCCTTCCACGGTTTACCCCAGACGCTTCACATGCCCTGCTTCAATCCACTGACAGCACGTCAACCCCGGTATACCACATCGCTCCAACTCACTCTATTCCTTGCCCTCCTTTCACCCTCCTGCATGTTCAGGCCCCGATCACACAAAATCTTTTTCACTCCATCTTTCCACCTCCAATTTGGTCTCCCTCTTCTCCTTGTTCCCTTCACCTCCGACACATATATCCTCTTGGTCAATCTTTCCTCACTCATCCTCTCCATGTGCCCAAACCACTTCAAAACACCCTCTTCTGCTCTCTCAACCACGCTCTTTTTATTTCCACACATCTCTCTTACCCTTACGTTACTCACTCGATCAAACCACCTCACACCACACATTGTCCTCAAACATCTCATTTCCAGCACATCCATCCTCCTGCGCACAACTCTATCCATAGCCCACGCCTCGCAACCATACAACATTGTTGGAACCACTATTCCTTCAAACATACACATTTTTGCTTTCCGAGATAATGTTCTCGACTTCCACACATTCTTCAAGGCTCCCAGGATTTTCGCCCCCTCCCCCACCCTATGATCCACTTCCGCTTCCATGGTTCCATCCGCTGCCAGATCCACTCCCAGATATCTAAAACACTTCACTTCCTCCAGTTTTTCTCCATTCAAACTCACCTCCCAATTGACTTGACCCTCAACCCTACTGTACCTAATAACCTTGCTCTTATTCACATTTACTCTTAACTTTCTTCTTCCACACACTTTTCCAAACTCAGTCACCAGCTTCTGCAGTTTCTCACATGAATCAGCCACCAGCGCTGTATCATCAGCGAACAACAACTGACTCACTTCCCAAGCTCTCTCATCCCCAACAGACTTCATACTTGCCCCTCTTTCCAAAACTCTTGCATTTACCTCCCTAACAACCCCATCCATAAACAAATTAAACAACCATGGAGACATCACACACCCCTGCCGCAAACCTACATTCACTGAGAACCAATCACTTTCCTCTCTTCCTACACGTACACATGCCTTACATCCTCGATAAAAACTTTTCACTGCTTCTAACAACTTGCCTCCCACACCATATATTCTTAATACCTTCCACAGAGCATCTCTATCAACTCTATCATATGCCTTCTCCAGATCCATAAATGCTACATACAAATCCATTTGCTTTTCTAAGTATTTCTCACATACATTCTTCAAAGCAAACACCTGATCCACACATCCTCTACCACTTCTGAAACCACACTGCTCTTCCCCAATCTGATGCTCTGTACATGCCTTCACCCTCTCAATCAATACCCTCCCATATAAATTACCAGGAATACTCAACAAACTTATACCTCTGTAATTTGAGCACTCATTCTTATCCCCTTTGCCTTTGTACAATGGCACTATGCACGCATTCCGCCAATCCTCAGGCACCTCACCATGAGTCATACATACATTAAATAACCTTACCAACCCGTCAATAATACAGTCACCCCCTTTTTTAATAAATTCCACTGCAATACCATCCAAACCTGCTGCCTTGCCGGCTTTCATCTTCCGCAAAGCTTTTACTACATCTTCTCTGTTTACCAAATCATTTTCCCTAACCCTCTCACTTTTCACACCACCTCGACCAAAACACCCTATATCTGCCACTCTATCATCAAACACATTCAACAAACCTTCAAAATACTCACTCCATCTCCTTCTCACATCTCCACTACTTGTTATCACCTGCCCATTTGCGCCCTTCACTGAAGTTCCCATTTGCTCCCTAGTCTTACGCACTTTATTTACCTCTTTCCAGAACATCTTTTTATTCTCCCTAAAATTTAATGATACTCTCTCACCCCAACTCTCATTTGCCCTCTTTTTCACCTCTTGCACCTTTCTCTTGACCTCCTGTCTCTTTCTTTTATACATCTCCCACTCAATTGCATTTTTTCCCTGCAAAAATCGTCCAAATGCCTCTCTCTTCTCTTTCACTAATAATCTTACTTCTTCATCCCACCACTCACTACCCTTTCTAATCAACCCACCTCCCACTCTTCTCATGACACAAGCATCTTTTGCGCAATCCATCACTGATTCCCTAAATAACTCCCATTCCTCCCTCACTCCCCTTACTTCCATTGTTCTCACCTTTTTCCATTCTGTACTCAGTCTCTCCTGGTACCTCCTCATACAAGTCTCCTTCTCTAGCTCACTTACTCTCACCACCCTCTTCACCCCAACATTCACTCTTCTTTTCTGAAAACCCATACAAATATTCACCTTAGCCTCCACAAGATAATGATCAGACATCCCTCCAGTTGCACCTCTCAGCACATTAACATCCAAAAGTCTCTCTTTCGCGCGCCTGTCAATTAACACGTAATCCAGTAACGCTCTCTGGCCATCTCTCCTACTTACATACGTATACTTATGTATATCTCGCTTTTTAAACCAGTCCTTTTTCAGCACATAAATCTACAAGCTCTTCACCATTTCCATTTACAACACTGAACACTCCATGTATACCAATTATTACCTCAACTGCCACATTACTCACCTTTGCATTCAAATCACCCATCACTATAACCCGGTCTCGTGCATCAAAACCACTAACACACTCATTCAGCTGCTCCCAAAACACTTGCCTCTCATGATCTTTTTTCTCATGCCCAGGTGCATATGCACCAATAATCACCCATCTCTCTCCATCAACTTTCAGTTTTACCCATATTAATCGAGAATTTATATATATATATATATACATATATATATATATATATATATATATATATATATATATATATATATATATATATATATATATATATATATATGTATATATATATATATATATATATATATATATATATATATATATATATATATATATATATATATATATATATATATATATATATATATATATATACATATATATATATATATATATATATATATATATATATATATATATATATATATATTGTATATATATATTGTATATATAAATTGTACATTTCCTTTTCCATAGCCAGAGGTTGAACCATTATGTGACGTTCATTTTTTCATTCATTTCAAGCTAAAAGTTTGTTTTCTAAATTGTTTCTTACATTTTTCATATGTATATATATGTATGTGTGTGTGTGTGTGTGTGTGTGCGCGTGTGTGTGTGTGTGTGTGTGTGTGTGTATACATATGTATATTATCCCTGGGGATAGGGGTGAAAGAATACTTCCCACGTATTCCTCGCGTGTCGTAGAAAGCGACTAGAGGGGACGGGAGCGGGGGGCCGGAAATCCTCCCCTCCTTGTATTAACTTTCTAAAATGGGAAACAGAAGAAGGAGTCACGCGGGGAGTGCTCATCCTCCTCGAAGGCTCAGAGTGGGGTGCCTAAATGTGTGTGGATGTAACCAAGATGTGAAAAAAGGAGACATAGGTAGTATGTTTGAGGAAAGGAACCTGGATGTTTTGGCTCTGAGTGAAACGAAGCTCAAGGGTAAAGGGGAAGAGTGGTTTGGAAATGTCTGGGGAGTGAAGTCAGGGGTTAGTGAGAGGACAAGAGCAAGGGAAGGAGTAGCAATACTCCTGAAACAGGAGTTGTGGGAGTATGTGATAGAATGTAAGAAAGTAAATTCTCGATTAATATGGGTAAAATTGAAAGTTGATGGAGAGAGGTGGGTGATTATTGGTGCATATGCACCTGGGCATGAGTAGAAAGATCATGAGAGGCAAGTGTTTTGGGAGCAGCTAAATGAGTGTGTTAGCGGTTTTGATGCACGAGACCGGGTTATAGTGATGGGTGATTTGAATGCAAAGGTGAGTAATGTGGCAGTTGAGGGAATAATTGGTATGCATGGGGTGTTCAGTGTTGTAAATGGAAATGGTGAAGAGCTTGTAGATTTATGTGCTGAAAAAGGACTGATGATTGGGAATACCTGGTTTAAAAAGCGAGATATACATAAGTATACTTATGTAAGTAGGAGAGATGGCCAGAGAGCATTATTGGATTACGTGTTAATTGACAGGCGTGCGAAAGAGAGACTTTTGGATGTCAATGTGCTGAGAGGTGCAACTGGAGGGATGTCTGATCATTATCTTGTGGAGGCTAAGGTGAAGATTAGTATGGGTTTTCAGAAAAGAAGAGTTAATGTTGGGGTGAAGAAGGTGGTGAGAGTAAGTGAGCTTGGGAAGGAGACCTGTGTGAAGAAGTATCAGGAGAGACTGTGTACAGAATGGAAAAAGGTGAGAACAATGGAAGTAAGGGGAGTGGGGGAGGAATGGGATGTATTTAGGGAATCAGTGATGGATTGCGCAAAAGATGCTTGTGGCATGAGAAGAGTGGGAGGTGGGCTGTTTAGAAAGGGTAGTGAGTGGTGGGATGAAGAAGTAAGAGTATTAGTGAAAGAAAAGAGAGAGGCATTTGGACGATTTTTGCAGGGAAAAAATGCAATTGAGTGGGAGAAGTATAAAAGAAAGAGACAGGAGGTCAAGAGAAAGGTGCAAGAGGTGAAAAAAAGGGCAAATGAGAGTTGGGGTGAGAGACTATCAGTAAATTTTAGGGAGAATAAAAAGATGTTCTGGAAGGAGGTAAATAGGGTACGTAAGACAAGGGAGCAAATGGGAACTTCAGTGAAGGGCGTAAATGGGGAGGTGATAACAAGTAGTGGTGATGTGAGAAGGAGATGGAATGAGTATTTTGAAGGTTTGTTGAATGTGTCTGATGACAGAGTGGCAGATATAGGGTGTTTGGGTCGAGGTGGTGTGCAAAGTGAGAGGGTTAGGGAAAATGATTTGGTAAACAGAGAAGAGGTAGTAAAAGCTTTGCGGAAGATGAAAGCCGGCAAGGCAGCAGGTTTGGATGGTATTGCAGTGGAATTTATTAAAAAAGGGGGTGACTGTATTGTTGACTGGTTGGTAAGGTTATTTAATGTATGTATGACTCATGGTGAGGTGCCTGAGGATTGGCGGAATGCGTGCATAGTGCCATTGTACAAAGGCAAAGGGGATAAGAGTGAGTGCTCAAATTACAGAGGTATAAGTTTGTTGAGTATTCCTGGTAAATTATATGGGAGGGTATTGATTGAGAGGGTGAAGGCATGTACAGAGCATCAGATTGGGGAAGAGCAGTGTGGTTTCAGAAGTGGTAGAGGATGTGTGGATCAGGTGTTTGCTTTGAAGAATGTATGTGAGAAATACTTAGAAAAGCAAATGGATTTGTATGTAGCATTTATGGATCTGGAGAAGGCATATGATAGAGTTGATAGAGATGCTCTGTGGAAGGTATTAAGAATATATGGTGTGGGAGGCAAGTTGTTAGAAGCAGTGAAAAGTTTTTATCGAGGATGTAAGGCATGTGTACGTGTAGGAAGAGAGGAAAGTGATTGGTTCTCAGTGAATGTAGGTTTGCGGCAGGGGTGTGTGATGTCTCCATGGTTGTTTAATTTGTTTATGGATGGGGTTGTTAGGGAGGTAAATGCAAGAGTCTTGGAAAGAGGGGCAAGTATGAAGTCTGTTGGGGATGAGAGAGCTTGGGAAGTGAGTCAGTTGTTGTTCGCTGATGATACAGCGCTGGTGGCGGATTCATGTGAGAAACTGCAGAAGCTGGTGACGGAGTTTGGTAAAGTGTGTGGAAGAAGAAAGTTAAGAGTAAATGTGAATAAGAGCAAGGTTATTAGGTACAGTAGGGCTGAGGGTCAAGTCAATTGGGAGGTGAGTTTGAATGGTGAAAAACTGGAGGAAGTGAAGTGTTTTAGATATCTGGGAGTGGATCTGTCAGCGGATGGAACCATGGAAGCGGAAGTGGATCATAGGGTGGGGGAGGGGGCGAAAATTTTGGGAGCCTTGAAAAATGTGTGGAAGTCGAGAACATTATCCCGGAAAGCAAAAATGGGTATGTTTGAAGGAATAGTAGTTCCAACAATGTTGTATGGTTGCGAGGCGTGGGCTATGGATAGAGTTGTGCGCAGGAGGATGGATGTGCTGGAAATGAGATGTTTGAGGACAATGTGTGGTGTGAGGTGGTTTGATCGAGTAAGTAACGTAAGGGTAAGAGAGATGTGTGGAAATAAAAAGAGCGTGGTTGAGAGAGCAGAAGAGATTGTTTTAAAATGGTTTGGGCACATGGAGAGAATGAGTGAGGAAAGATTGACCAAGAGGATATATGTGTCGGAGGTGGAGGGAACGAGGAGAAGAGGGAGACCAAATTGGAGGTGGAAAGATGGAGTGAAAAAGATTTTGTGTGATCGGGGCCTGAACATGCAGGAGGGTGAAAGGAGGGCAAGGAATAGAGTGAATTGGAGCGATGTGGTATACAGGGGTTGACGTGCTGTCAGTGGATTGAATCAAGGCATGTGAAGCGTCCGGGGTAAACCATGGAAAGCTGTGTAGGTATGTATATTTGTGTGTGTGGACGTGTGTATGTACATGTGTATGGGGGGGGTTGGGCCATTTCTTTCGTCTGTTTCCTTGCGCTACCTCGCAATACGCGGGAGACAGCGACAAAGTATTAAAAAAAAAAAAAAAAAAAAATATATATATATAAATATTTTTTTTTTTTTTTCTTTGTCGCTGTCTCCCGCGTTTGCGAGGTAGCGCAAGGAGTGTATTTTGGGGTGAAGAGGGTGGTGAGAGTAAGTGAGCTTGGGAAGGAGACTATTGTGATATATCCCTGGAGATAGGGGAGAAAGAATGCTTCCCACGCATTCTTCACGTGTCGTAGAAGGCGACTATAGGGGACGGGAGCGGGGGGGCCAGAAACCCTCCCCTCCTTGTGTATTAACTTTCAAAAAAGGGAAACAGACGAATGAGCCACGCAGGGAGTGCTCATCCTCCTCCAAGGCTCAGATTGGGGTGTCTAATTGTGTGTGAATGTAACCAAGATGAGAAAAAAGGCGAGATAGGTAGTGTGTTTGAAAAAAGGAACCTGGATGTTTTGGCTCTGAGTGAAACGAGGCTCAAGGGTAAGGGGAAGAGTGGGTTGGGAAATTCTTGGGAGTAAAGTCAGGGGTTAGTGGGGGGACAAGAGCAAGGGAAGGAGTAGCACTACTCCTGAAACAGGAGCTGTGGGAATATATGATAGAGTGTAAGAAAGTAAATTCTAGATTGATATGGGTAAAATTGAAAGTTGATGGAGAGAGATGGGTGATTATTGGTGCATATGCACCTGAGCATGAGAAAAAAGATCATGAGAGGCAAGTGTTTTGGGAGCAGCTGAATGAGTGTGTTAGTGGTTTTGATGCACAAGACCGGGTTATAATGATGGTTGATTTGAATGGAAAGGTGAGTAATGTGGCAGTTGAGGGAATAATTGGTATAAATGGGGTGTTCAGTGTTGTAAATGGAAATGGTGAAGAGCTTGCAGATTTATTCGCTGAAAAAGGACTGGCGATTGGGAATACCTGGTTTAAAAAGCGAGATATACGTAAGTATTCGTATGTAAGTAGTACAGATGGCCAGAGAGCGTTATTGGATTACGTGTTAATTGGTAGGCGCGCGAAAGAGAGACTTTTTGATGTTAATGTGCTGAGAGGTGCAACTGGAGGGATGTCTGATCATTATCTTGTGGAGGTGAAGATGAAGTTTTGTAGGGGTTTTCAGAAAAGAAGAGAGAATCTTAGGGTGAAGAGAGTGGTGAGAGTAAGTGAGCTTGGGAAGGAGACTTGTGTCGGGAAGTATCAGGAGAAACAGAATACAGAAGAGAAAAAGGTGAGAACAAAGGACGTAAGGGGAGTGGGGGAGGAATGGGATGTATTTAATGAAGCAATGATGGCTTGCGCAAAAGATGCTTGTGACATGAGAAGAGTGGGAGGTGGGTTGATTAGAAAGGGTAGCGAGTCGTGGGATGAAGAAGGAAGATTATAAGTGAAGGAGAAGAAAGAGGCATTTGGACGATTTTTCCAGAGAAAAAATGCAAATGAGTGGGAGATGTATAAAAGAAAGAGGCAGGAGGTCAAGAGAAAGGTTGAAGTGGTGAAAAAGAGGGCAAATGAGAGTTGTGG
Source organism: Panulirus ornatus (assembly GCF_036320965.1). Classification (NCBI taxonomy): domain Eukaryota; kingdom Metazoa; phylum Arthropoda; class Malacostraca; order Decapoda; family Palinuridae; genus Panulirus; species Panulirus ornatus. Next base: position 16,125,536 of record NC_092248.1, read on the forward strand.
TGAGAGAGTATCATTAAATTTTAGGGAGAATAAATGTTTTGGAAGGAGGTAAATAAAGTGCGTAAGACAAGGGAGCAAATGGGAACTTCAGTGAAGGGGGCTAATGGGGAGATGATAACAATTAGTGGTGATTTGGGGAGATGGAGTGAGTATCTTGAAGGTTTGTTGAATGTGTTTGATGATAGAGTGGCATATATAGGGTGTTTTGGTCGAGGTAGTGTGCAAAGTGAGAGGGTTAAGGAAAATGATTTGGTAAACAGAGAAGAGGTAGTTAAAGCTTTACGGAAGATGAAAGCCGGGAAGGCAGCAGGTTTGGATGGTATTGCAGTGGAATTTATTAAAAAAGGGGGTAACTGTATTGTTGACTGGTTGGTAAGGTTATTTAATGTATGTATGACTCATGGTGAGGTGCCTGAGAATTGGCGGAATGCTTGCATAGTGCCATTGTACAAAGGGAAAGGGGATAAGAGTGAGTGCTCAAATTACAGAGGTATAAGTCTGTTGAGTATTCCTGGTAAATAATATGGGAGGGTATTGATTGAGAAGGTGAAGGCATGTACAGAGAATCATATTGGGGAAGATCAGTGTGGTTTCATACGTGGTAGAGGATGTGTGGATCAGGTGTTTGCTTTAAAGAATGTAAGTGAGAAATACTTAGAAAAGCAAATGGATTTCTATATAGCATTTATGGATCTGGAGAAGGCATTTGATAGAGTTGATAGAGATGCTCTGTGGAAGGTATTAAGTATATATGGTGTGGGAGGCAAGTTGTTAGAAGGAGTGAAAAGTTTTATCGAGGATGTAAGGCATGTGTACGTGTAGGAAGAGAGGAAAGTGATTGGTTCTCAGTGAATGTAGGTTTGCGGCAAATGTCTGTGATGTCTCCATGGTTGTTTAATTTGTTTATGGATGGGGTTGTTCGGGAGGTGAATGGAAGAGTTTTGGAAAGAGGGGCAAGTATGCAGTCTGGTGTGGATGAGAGAGCTTGGAAAGTGAGTCAGTTGTTGTTCGCTGATGATACAGCGCTGGTGGCTGATTCATGTGAGAAACTGCAGAAGCTGGTGACTGAGTTTGGTAAAGTGTGTGAAAGAAGAAAGTTAAGAGTAAATGTGAATAAGATCAAGGTTATTAGGTACAGTAGGGTTGAGGGTCAAGTCAATTGGGAGGTGAGTTTGAATGGAGAAAAACTGGAGGAAGTGAAGTTGTTTAGATATCTGGGAGTGGATCTGGCAGCGGATGGAACCATGGAAGCGGAAGTGGATCATAGGGTGGAGGAGGGGGCGAAAATTTTGGGAGCCTTGAAGAATGTGTGGAAGTCGAGAACATTATCTCGGAAAGCAAAATTGTGTATGTTTGAAGGAATAGTGGTTCCAACAATGTTGTATGGTTGCGAGGCGTGGGTTATGGATAGAGTTGTGCGCAGGAGGATGGATGTGCTGGAAATGCGATGTTTGAGGACAATATGTGGAGTGAGGTGGTTTGATCGAGTAAGTAACGTAAGGGTAAGAGAGATGTGTGGAAATAAAAAGAGCGTGGTTGAGAGAGCAGAAGGGGGTGTTTTGAAATGGTTTGGGCACATGGAGAGAATGAGTGAGGAAAGATTGACCAAGAGGATATATGTGTCAGAGGTGGAGGGAACGAGGAGAAGAGGGAGACCAAATTGGAGGTGGAAAGATGGAGTGAAAAAAATTTTGTGTGATCGGGGCCTGAACATGCAGGAGGGTGAAAGGAGGGCAAGGAATAGAGTGAATTGGAGCGATGTGGTATACCGGGGTTGACGTGCTGTCAGTGGATTATATTGGGGCATGTGAAGCGTCTGGGGTAAACCATGGAAAGCTGTGTAGGTATGTATATTTTGCGTGTGTGGACGTATGTATATACATGTGTATGGGGGGGGTTGGGCCATTTCTTTCGTCTGTTTCCTTGCGCTACCTCGCAAACGTGGGAGACAGCGACAAAGCAAAAAGAAAAAAAAAGAATATATATATATATATATATATATATATATATATATATATATATATATATATATATATATATATATATATATATTTTTTTTTTTTTTTTTTTTTTTCTTTTTTTTCTTTTTACCTCGTCGCTGTTTCCCGCGTTTGCGAGGTATCGCAAGGAAACAGACAAAAGAAATGGCCCAACCCCCCATACACATGTACATACACACGTCCACACACGCAAATATACATACCTACACAGCTTTCCATGGTTTACCCCGGACGCTTCACATGCCTTGATTCAATCCACTGACAGCACGTCAACCCCTGTATACCACATCGCTCCAATTCACTCTATTCCTTGCCCTCCTTTCACCCTCCTGCATGTTCAGGCCCCGATCACACAAAATCCTTTTCACTCCATCTTTCCAACTCCAATTTGGTCTCCCTCTTCTCCTCGTTCCCTCCACCTCCGACACATATATCCTCTTGGTCAATCTTTCCTCACTCATTCTCTCCATGTGCCCAAACCATTTCAAAACACCCTCTTCTGCTCTCTCAACCACGCTCTTTTTATTTCCACACATCTCTCTTACCCTTACGTTACTTACTCGATCAAACCACCTCACACCACACATTGTCCTCAAACATCTCATTTCCAGCACATCCATCCTCCTGCGAACAACTCTATCCATAGCCCACGCCTCGCAACCATACAACATTGTTGGAACCACTATTCCTTCAAACATACCCATTTTTGCTTTCCGGGATAATGTTCTCGACTTCCACACATTTTTCAAGGCTCCCAAAATTTTCGCCCCCTCCCCCACCCTATGATCCACTTCCGCTTCCATGGTTCCATCCGCTGACAGATCCACTCCCCGATATCTAAAACACTTCACTTCCTCCAGTTTTTCTCCATTCAAACTCACCTCCCAATTGACTTGACCCTCAACCCTACTGTACCTAATAACCTTGCTCTTATTCACAGTTACTCTTAACTTTCTTCTTCCACACACTTTACCAAACTCAGTCACCAGCTTCTGCAGTTTCTCACATGAATCAGCCACCAGCGCTGTATCATCAGCGAACAACAACTGACTCACTTCCCAAGCTCTCTCATCCCCAACAGACTTCATACTTGCCCCTCTTTCCAAGACTCTTGCATTTACCTCCCTAACAACCCCATCCATAAACAAATTAAACAACCATGGAGACATCAGACACCCCTGCCGCAAACCTACATTCACTGAGAACCAATCACTTTCCTCTCTTCCTACACGTACACATGCCTTACATCCTCGATAAAAACCTTTCACTGCTTCTAACAACTTGCCTCCCGCACCATATATTCTTAATACCTTCCACAGAGCATCTCTATCAACTCTATCATATGCCTTCTCCAGATCCATAAATGCTACATACAAATCCATTTGCTTTTCTAAGTATTTCTCACATACATTCTTCAAAGCAAACACCTGATCCACACATCCTCTACCACTTCTGAAACCACACTGATCTTCCCCAATCTGATGCTCTGTACATGCCTTCACCCTCTCAATCAATACCCTCCCATATAATTTACCAGGAATACTCAATAAACTTATACCTCTGTAATTTGAGCACTCACTCTTATCAGGAGAGACTGTGTACAGAATGGAAAAAGGTAAGAACAATGGAAGTAAGGGGAGTGGGGGAGGAATGGGATGTATTTAGGGAATCAGTGATGGATTGCGCAAAAGATGCTTGTGGCATGAGAAGAGTGGGAGGTGGGCTGCTTAGAAAGGGTAGTGAGTGGTGGGATGAAGAAGTAAGAGTATTAGTGAAAGAGAAGAGAGAGGCATTTGGACGATTTTTGCAGGGAAAAAATGCAATTGAGTGGGAGAAGTATAAAAGAAAGAGACAGGAGGTTAAGAGAAAGGTGCGAGAGGTGAAAAAAAGGGCAAATGAGAGTTGGGGTGAGAGACTATCAGTAAATTTTAGGGAGAATAAAAAGATGTTCTGGAGGGAGGTAAATAGGGTGTAAATGTTTTCAGAAAAGAAGAGAGAATGTTGGGGTGAAGAGCGTGGTGAGAGTAAATGAGCTTGGGAAGGAGACTTGTGTGAGGAAGTACCAGGAGAGACTGAGTACAGAATGGAAAAAGGTGAGAATAAAGGAGGTAAAGGGAGTGGGGGAGGAATGGGATGTATTTAGTGGAGCACTGATGGCTTGCGCAAAAGATGCTTGTGGCATGAGAAGCGTGGGAGATGGGTTGATTAGAAAGGGTAGTGAGTGGTGGGATGAAGAAGTAAGATTATTAGTGAAAGAGAGAGAGAGGCATTTGGACGATTTTTGCAGGGAAATAATGTAAATGAGTGGGAGATGTATAAAAGAAAGAGGCAGGAGGTCAAGAGAAAGGTGCAAAAGGTGAAAAAGAGGGCAAATGAGAGTTGGGGTGAGAGATTATCATTAAATTTTAGGGAGAATAAAAAGATGTTTTGGAAGGAAGTAAATGAAGTGCGTAAGACAAGGGAACAAATTGGATAATCAGTGAAGGGGGCTAATGGATAGGGGAGATGATAACAAGTAGTGGTGATGTGAGGAGATGGAGTGAGTATTTTGAAGGTTTGTTGAATATGTTTGATGATAGAGTGGCAGATATAGGGTGTTTTGGTCGAGGTGGTGTGCAAAGCGAAAGGGTTAGGAAAAATGATTTGGTAAACAGAGAAGAGGTAGTAAAAGCTTTGCGAAAGATGAAAGCCGGCAAGGCAGCGGGTTTGGATGCTACTGCAGTGGAATTTGTTAAAAAAGGGTGTGACTGTATTGTTGACTGGTTGGTAAGGTTATTTGATGTATGTATGACTCATGGTGAGGTGCCTGAGGATTGGCGGAATGCTTGCATAGTGCCACCATTGCACAAAGGCAAAGGGGATAAAAGTTAGTGCTCAAATTACAGAGTTATAAGTTTGTTGAGTATTCCTGGGAAATCATATGGGAGGGCATTGATTGAAAGGGTGAAGGCATGTACAGAGCATTAGCTTGGGGAAGAGCAGTATGGTTTCAGAAGTGGTAGAATATGTGTGGATCAGGTGTTTGCTTTGAAGAATGTATATGAGAAATAGTTAGAAAAGCAACTGGATTTGTTTGTAGCATTTATGGATCTGGAGAAGGCATATGATAGAGTTGATATAGATGCTCTGTGGAAGGTATTAAGATTATATGTTGTGGGATGCAAGTTGTTAGAAGCAGTGAAAAGTTTTTATCGGGGATGTAAGGCATGTGTACGTGTAGGAAGAGAGGAATGTGACTGGTTCTCAGTGAATGTAGGTTTGCGGAAGTGGTGTGTGATGTCTCCATGGTTGTTTAATTTGTTTATAGATGGGTTGTTAGGGAGGTGAATGGAATAGTTTTGGAAAGAGGGGTAAGTATGCAGTCTGTTGTGGATGAGAGAGCTTGGGAAGTGAGTTAGTTGTTGTTCGCAGATAAAACAGCGCTGGTGGCTGATTCGTTTGAGAAACTGCAAAGGCTGGTGACTGAGTTTGGTAGTGTGTGAAAGAAGAAAGTTGAGAGTAAATGTGAATAAAAGCAAGGTTACTAGGTACAGTAGGGTTGAGTGACAAATCAGTTGTGAGGTAAGTTTGAATGGAGAAAACCTGGAGGAAGTGAAGTGCTTTAGATATCTGGGAGTGGATTTGGCAGCGGATGGAACCATGGAAGCGGATATGAATCATCGGGTGGGGGAGAGGGCGACAGTTCTGAATGCGTTGAAGAGTGCGTGGAAGTCGACAACATTATCTCGTAAGGCAAAAGTGGGTATATTTGAAGGAATAGTTTCAACAATGTTATATGGTTGCGAGGCGTGGGCTATGGATATAGTTGTCCGGAGGAGGGTGAATGACCTGGAAATGCGATGTTTGAGGGGATATGTGGTGTAAGGTGTTTGATCGAGTAAGTAATAATAGATAAGAGAGATGTGTGGTAAAATACAGATGTGGTTTAGGAGAGCAGAAGAGGGTGGTGCTGAAATGTTGGTCCACGTGGAGGAGAATGAGTAAGTAAAGATTGACCAAGAGGATATAAATGTCCAGAGGTGGAAGGATCGTGAAAGGGAGACCAAACTGGAGTGGTAAAGAGGATGAAAAAGATCTTTGAGTAATCGGGCCTGAACATCAGGAGGGTGAAAGGCGCGCAAATAATAGAGTGAACTGGAGCCAATCTGTATAACGGGGGTCGACGTGCGTTGTCAATGGATTGAACAAGGGCATTTGAAGCGTCTGGGGTATAATCATGCTAAGTT
>NC_092248.1:16131861-16156469 GCF_036320965.1 Panulirus ornatus
ATATATATATATATATATATATATATATATATATATATATATATATATATATATATATATATATATATATATATATATATATATATGTATATATATATATATATTCAAACACAGCCTTCGAGCCTTCGAGGAGGATGAGCACTCCCCGCATGACTCCTTCTCCTTTTTCCCATTTTAGAAAGTTAAAAAAATACAAGGAGTGGAGGATTTCTGGCCCCCCGCTCCCGTCCCCTCTAGTTGCTTTCTACGACACGCGAGGAATGCGTGGGAAGTATTCTTTCACCCCTATCCCCAGGGATAATATATATATATATATATATATATATATATATATATATATATATATATATATATATATATATATATATATATATATATATATATATATATATATATATATATATATATACACACACACACACACATACATACGCACATATACACACACACACACATACATATATATACATATGAAAAATGTAAGAAACAATTTAGAAAACTGAAACTTCTAGCTTGAAATGAAATGAAAAAATGGATGTCACATAATGGTTCAACCTCTGGCTATGGAAAAAGGAAATGTATAATTTATTTACACAAATGTCAATAGTAGTTCTCATCAATTTGACCACTGTATCAATAAGCTTCAATGTCTAAGCTACATTTTTTCCAATTTCACTATTTTCTTGTCAAAGCACCATGTATGAAAACTATCACTCCAGTAACACAACCTTAAACATTTACTTCCCCTTTAAAAAAGTTCTGGGGAAGTCTGTCTCCATACACTGCGGGACACTCTACCACCTGGCGAGGTTTGTGTTGCAATGGTTCTTGATTCACAAACGTAGTAGCATCACTGGTGGGCCAAGGTAGTTCCGTTGGCGAAGAGGAGCTCATGAAACATGTCGGAAAGCATGCTACTGCAGGCAGGAGTGAAGGCTGATGCAAACTGGTATCGCTAAGTGAAGGAGGTACAACCCTTTTTTTCTTCCCAGTGAGCGTTGCATAAAATTCGCCTCTCAACGCTGATGAATGAAGAGCAGGCCAGGTTCCCCTGCCACTGTGAACATCAAACAGATCCACTTGGCCACACAATACTCATGCCTCACGTGGGATGATGTAAAAGCTGGCACCAGATAATACCTAGTTATCTATGACATTTGGAATTAATCGTGAGGGTGTGATCCTCTTTGTTCCCGCTAAATACCAATTTGGGATCAGTCGCCCATCATCGCCAGATGCACGTCATGATAAGGGCTTCGACCAGAGAGCCACGGCTGGAGACCAGGACACAAGTTATGGCGAAGAGGGACGAAGGAAAAAGCTGGACTCTTGGTGGCTGTTAGCGTCATCTGTCAGGGCGCGGCAATGTAACTTGTTATCCCACTTGGCACGCGAGTGTTGCTAGCATCTGTGCTCTGCACTACACCAAGCTCTACGACTCTCATTGCTCACAAAACCCTCACATGAAGCGTGCCATGACCACTACCGTAACGATCATCAACACGCCAGACACTCAACGGGTAAACACCACCGCCTAGTTTCCAGAGAGCATATGTTTCGCGAACGAGCAATTCACACTTTTCAACGGGAATGCTTTTCCATAACTGGTTATATACATATGTATATATATATATATATATATATATATATATATATATATATATATATATATATATATATATATATATATATATTTATATATATATATATATATATATATATATATATATATATATATATATATATATATATATATATATATATATATATTTTATTTTTTCATACTATTCGCTATTTCCCGCGATAGCGAGGTAGCGTTAAGAACAGAGGACTGGGCCTTTGAGGGAATATCCTCACCTGGACCTCTTCTCTGTTCCTTCTTTTGGAAAAAAAAAAAAAAAAAAAAACGAGGATGTAAGGCATGTGTACGTGTAGGAAGAGAGGAAAGTGATTGGTTCTCAGTGAATGTAGGTTTGCGGCAGGGGTGTGTGATGTCTCCATGGTTGTTTAATTTGTTTATGGATGGGGTTGTTAGGGAGGTGAATGCAAGAGTTTTGGAAAGAGGGGCAAGTATGAAGTCTGTTGGGGATGAGAGAGCTTGGGAAGTGAGTCAGTTGTTGTTCGCTGATGATACAGCGCTGGTGGCTAATTCATGTGAGAAACTGCAGAAGCTGGTGACTGAGTTTGGTAAAGTGTGTGAAAGAAGAAAGTTAAGAGTAAATGTGAATAAGAGCAAGGTTATTAGGTCCAGTAGGGTTGAGGGTCAAGTCAATTAGGAGGTGAGTTTGAATGGAGAAAAACTGGAGGAAGTAAAGTGTTTTAGATATCTGGGAGTGGATCTGGCAGCGGATGGAACCATGGAAGCGGAAGTGGATCATACGGTGGGGGAGGGGGCGAAAATTCTGGGAGCCTTGAAGAATGTGTGGAAGTCGAGAACATTATCTCGGAAAGCAAAAATGGGTATGTTTGAAGGAATAGTGGTTCCAACAATGTTGTATGTTTGCGAGGCGTGGGCTATGGATAGAGTGGTGCGCAGGAGGATGGATGTGCTGGAAATGAGATGTTTGAGGACAGTGTGTGGTGTGAGGTGGTTTGATCGAGTAAGTAACGTAAGGGTAAGAGAGATGTGTGGAAATAAAAAGAGCTTGGTTGAGAGAGCAGAAGAGGGTGTTTTGAAATGGTTTGGTCACATGGAGAGAATGAGTGAGGAAAGATTGACCAAGAGGATATATGTGTCGGAGGTGGAGGGAACGAGGAGAAGAGGGAGACCAAATTGGAGGTGGAAAGATGGAGTGAAAAAGATTTTGTGTGATCGGGGCCTGAACATGCAGGAGGGTGAAAGGAGGGCAAGGAATAGAGTGAATTGGAGCGATGTGGTATACCGGGGTTGACGTGCTGTCAGTGGATTGAATTAGGGCATGTGAAGCGTCTGGGGTAAACCATGGAAAGCTGTGTAGGTATGTATATTTGCGTGTGTGGACGTATGTATATACATGTGTATGGGGGCGGGTTGGGCCATTTCTTTCGTCTGTTTCCTTGCGCTACCTCGCAAACGCGGGAGACAGCGACAAAGCAAAAAAAAAAAAAAATCAAACACAGACATATACATATATAAACATGTACAAAAATCACACTTTCTGTCCTTATTCATTCTCGTCGCCACCCCACTACACATTAAATGAAAACCTCCTCTCTACGCATGTGCATGTCTGGCTGTCTGTCTCTGTATGACTGAATGATTCTTCCGCCAGCATCAGCAGCAGCAACAGCAAGAAGAGGAGGAGGAGTTAGAGGTTATGGCATCAGGGTGCATGGAAATGCCGTTGATAATTTTGTTGCGGCTACAGTCGTGACATACCTGTACACGATATCCCTGGGGATAAGGGACAAAGAATACTTCCCACTTATTCCTCACGTGTCGTACAAGGCGACTAAAGGGGACGGGAGCGGGAGCCTAGAAACCCTCCTTTCCTTATATCTTAACTTTCCAAAAGAGGAAACAGAAGGAGTCTCGCGGGAAGTGCTCATCCTCCTCGAAGGTTCAGATTGGGGTGTCTAAATGTGTGTGGATGTAACTAAGATGAGAAAAAGGAGATAGGTAGTATGCTTGAGGAAAGGAACCTGGATGTTTTGGCTCTGAGTGAAACGAAGGTCAAGGGTAAAGGGGAAGTTAGGTTTGGGAATGCCTTGGGAGTAAAGTCAGAGGTTAGTGAGAGAACAAGAGCTAGGGAAGAAGTAGCACTACTCCTGAAACAGGAGTAGTGGGAGTATGTGATAGAGTGTAAGAAAGTAAACTCCAGATTGATATGGGTAAAACTGAAAGTGTATGGAGAGAGATAGGTGATTATTGGTGCATATGCACTTGGGAATGAGAAGAAAGATCATGAAAGGCAATTGTTTTGGGAGCACCTGAGTGAGTGTGTTTGTAGTTTTGATGCACGAAACTGGGTTATAGTGATGGGTGCTTTGAATGCAAAGGTGAATAATGTGGCAGTTGAGGAAATAATTGGTGTACATAAGGTGTGCATTGTTGTAAATGGAAATGGTAAAGACCTTGTAGATTTATGTGCTGAAAAATGACTGGTGATTGGGAATACCTGGTTCAAAAAGAGAGATATACATAAGTATACATAGGTAAGTAGTAGAGATGGCCAGAGAGCGTTATCGGACTACGTGTTAATTGATAGGCGCGAGAAAGAGAAACTTTTGGATGTTAATGTGCTGAGAGGTGCAACTGGGGAGATGTCTGATCATTATCTTCTGGAGGCGAAGGTGAAGATTTATAGAGGTTTTAAGAAAAGAAGAGAGAATGTTGGGGTGAAAAAAGTGGTGAGAGTAAGTGAGCTTGAGAAGGAGACTTGAGTGAGGAAGTACCTGGAGAGACTGAGCACAAAATGAAAAAGAGTGAGAACTAAGGAGGTAAGGGGAGTGGGGGAGGAGTGGGATGTATTTAGGGAAGCAGTGATGGCTTGCGCAAAAGATGCTTGTAGCATGAGAAGCATGGGAGGAGGGAAGATTAGAGAGGGTAATTAGTGGTGGGATGAAGAAGTAAGATTATTAGTGAAAGAGAAGAGAGAGGCATTTGGACGATTTTTGCAAGGAAATAATGCAAATGACTGGGAGATGAATAAAAGAAAGAAGCAGGAGGTCAAGATAAAGGAGCAAGAGGTGAAAAAGAGGTAAAATGACAATTGAGGTTACAGAGTATATTCAAATTTCAGGTAGAATAAAAACATTTTTGGAAGGAGGTAAATAAGATGCGTAAGACAAGGGAACAAATGGGATCTTCAGTGAAAGGGGAAATGGAGAGGCGATAGCAAGTAGTAGTGATGTGAGAAGGAGATGGAGTGAGTATTTTGGAGGTTTCTTGAATGTGTTTGATGATAGAGTGGCAGATATAGGGTGTTTTGGTTGAGGTGGTGTGCAAAGTGCGAGGGTTAGGGAAGATGATTTCGTAAACAGAGAAGAGGTAGTAAAAGCTTAGCGGAAGATGAAAGCAAGCAAGGCAGCAGGTTTGGATGGTATTACAGTGGAATTTATTGAAAAATGGAGTGACTATATTGTTGACTGGTTGTTAAGGTTATTTAATGTATGTATGATTCATGGTGAGGTGCCTGACGATTATCGGAATGGTTGCATAGCGCCATTGTACAAAGGCAAAGGGGGATAAGAGTGAGTGCTCAAATTACAGAGGTATATGTTTGTTGAGTATTCCTGTGAAATTATATGGGAGGGTATTGATTGAGAGGGTGAAGGCATGTAGAGAGCATCATATTGGGGAAGACCAACGTGGTTCAGAAGTGGTAGAGGATGTGTGGATCAGGTGTTTGCTTTGAAGAATGTATATAAAGAAATACTTAGAAAAGCAAATGGATTTGTATGTAACATTTATGGATCTGGAGAAGGCATATGATACAGTTGATAGAGATGCTCTTTGGAAGGTATTAAGAATATATGGTGTGGGAGGTAAGTTGTTAGAAGCAGTGAAAAGGTTTTATCGAGTATATAAGGCATGTGTACGTGTAGGAAGAGAGGAAAGTGATTTTTTCTCAGTGAATATAGGTTTATGTCAGGGGTGTGTAATGTCTCCATGGTTGTTTAATTTCTTTATGGATGGGGTTGTTAGGGAGGTGAATGCAAGAGTTTTGGAAAGAAGGGAAAGTATGCAGTCTGTTGTAGATAAAAGAGCTTGGGAGGTGAGTTAGTTGTTGTTCGCTCATGATACATCGCTGGTGGCTGATTCGTGTGAGAAACTGCAGAAGCTGGTGACTGAATTTGGTGAAGTGTGTCAAAGAAGAAAGCTGAGAGTAAATGTAAATAAGAGCAAGGTTATTAGATACAGTAGGGTTGAGGGACAAGTCAATTGGAAGGTAAGTTTGAATGGAGAAAAACTGGAGAAAGTGAAATGCTTTATATATCTGAGAGTGGATTTGGCGGCGGATGGAAACATGGAAGCAGAAGTGAATCATAGGGTGGGGGAGGAGGCGACAATTCTGGGAGCGTTGAAAAATGTTTGGAAGTCGAGAGCATTATCTCGGAAAGCAAAAATGGGTATGTTTGAAGGAAGAGTGGTTCGAACAATGTTATATATGGTTGCGAGGCGTAGGCTATGGATAGAGTTGTGCGCAGGAGGGTGGATGTGCTGGAAATGAGATGTTTGAGGACAATATGTGGTGTGAGATGGTATGATCGAGTAAGTAATAATAGGGTAAGAGAGATGTGTGGTAATAAAAAGAGTGTGGTTGAGAGAGCAGAAGAGGGTGTTTTGAAATGGTTTGGTCACATGGAGAGAATGAGTGAGGAAAGATTGACCAAGAGTACAAAATGTATCAGATGTGGAGGGAGAGGTGAAGTGGGAGACAAATTTGGAGGTGGAAAGATGGAGTGAAAAAGATTTTGAGTGATCGGGGCTTGAACATGCAGGAGGGTGAAAGGCGGGCAAGGAGTAGAGTGCATTGGAACGATATGGTATACCGTGGTCAACGTGCTGTCAATGGATTGAACCAGGGCATGTGAAGCGTCTGGGGTAAACCATGGAAAGTTCTGTGGGGCCTGGATGTGGAAAGGGAGCTGTGGTTTCGGTGCATTGTTACGTGAGACATAGAGACTGAGTGTGAACATAAGTGGCCTTTGTTGTTTTTCCTTGCGCAACCTCGTGCATATGAGGAAGTAGGGGGTTGTTATTTCATGTGTGGCGGGGTGGTGATGGGAATGAAAAAGGGCAGACAGCAAGAATTGTGTGTATGTGTATATATGTATATGTCTCTGGGTATATATATGTATACGTTGAGATGTATAAGTACGTATATGTGCGTGTGTGGACGTGTAAGTATATGCATGTGTATTTGGGTGGGTTGGGCCATTTCTTTCGTCTGTCTCCTTGCGCTACCTCGCTAACGCAGGGCACAGCGACAAAGCAAAATACATAAATAAATAAATAAATAAATATATATATATATATATATATATATATATATATATATATATATATATATATATATATATATATATATATATATATATATATATTAAGAATATATGGTGTGGGAGGAAAGTTGTTAGAGGCAGTGAAAAGTTTTTATCGAGTATATAAGGCATGTGTACGTGTAGTAAGAGAGGAAAGTGATTTTTTCTCAGTGAATATAGGTTTATGTCAGGGGTGCGTAATGTCTCCATGGTTGTTTAATTTCTTTATGGATGGGGTTGTTAGGGAGGTGAATGCAAGAGTTTTGGAAAGAAGGGAAAGTATGCAGTCTGTTGTTGGTGAAGTGTGTCAAAGAAGAAAGCTGAGAGTAAATGTAAATAAGAGCAAGGTTATTAGGTACAGTAGGGTTGAGGGACAAGTCAGTTGGGAGGTAAGTTTGAATGGAGAAAAACTGGAGGAAGTGAAACGTAAGGAAAACGCAAGGAAACAGACGAAAGAAATGGCCACACCCATCCCCATACACATGTATATACATACGTCCACACACGCAAATATACATGGTTTACCCCAGACGCTTCACATGCTCTGATTCAATCCACTGACAGCACGTCAACCCCAGTATACCACATCGATCCAATATATATATATATATATATATATATATATATATATATATATATATATATATATATATATATATATATATATATATATATATACTTTTTTTTTCTTTTTTTTTTCTTTTTTTTTTTTTTTTTTTTTGCCGCTGTCTCCCGCGTTTGCGAGGTAGCGCAAGGAAACAGACGAAAGAAATGGCCCAACCCACCCCCATACACATGTATATACATACACGTCCACACACGCAAATATACATACCCATACATCACAATGTACACATATATTTACAAACACAGACATATACATATATACACATACCCACAATTCACACTGTCAGCCTTTATTCATTTCCATCGCCACCTCGCCACACATGGAAAAAACATCCCCCTCCCTCCTCGTGTGTGCGAGGTACGCTAAGAAAAGACAACAAAGGCCCCATTCGTTCACACTCAGTCTCTAGCTGGCATGCAATAATGCCCGAAACCACAGCTCCCTTTCCACATCCAGGCCCCACACAACTTTCCATGGTTTACCCCAGACGCATCACCTCAAACATCTCATTTCCTGCACATCCACCCTCCTGCGCACTACTCTATCCATAGCCCACGCCTCGCAACCAAACAACAATATTGGAACCACTATTCCTTCAAACATACCCATTTTTGCTTTCCGAGGTAATGTTCTCGACTTCCACACATTCTTCAAGGCTCCCAGGATTTTCGCCCCCTCCCCCACCCTATGATTCACTTCCGCTTCCATTGTTCCATCCGCTGCCAGATCCCCTCTCAGATATCTAAAACACTTTGCTTACTCCAGTTTTTCTCCATTCAATCTTACCTCCCCATTAACTTGACCCTCAACCCTACTGTACCTAATAACATTGCTCTTATTCACATTTAATCTTAACTTTCTTCTTTCACACACTTTACCAAACTCAGTCACCAGCTTCTGCAGTTTCTCACATGAATCAGCCACCAGAGCTGTATCATCAGCGAACAACAACTGACTCATTTCCCAAGCTCTCTCATCCCCAACAGACTGCATACTTGCCCCTCTTTCCAAAACTCTTACATTCACTTCCCTAACAAACCCATCCATAAACAAATCAAACAACCATGGAGATATCAGACACCCCTGTCGCAAACTTACATTCACGGAGAACCAATCACTTTCCTCTCTTCCTACACGTACACATGCCTTATATCCTCGATAAAATCTTGTTGACTCGTTGGTAAGGTTATGTAATGTATGTATGATTCATGGTGAGGTGCCTGAGGACTGGCGGAATGCGTGCATAGTGCCATTGTATAAAGGCAAAGGGGATAAGAGTGAATGCTCAAATTACAGACATATAAGTTTGTTGAGTATTCCTGGTGAATTATATGAGACGATATTGATTGAGAGGGTGAAGGCATGTACAGAGCATTAGATTGGGGAAGAGCAGTATGGTTTCAGAAGTGGTAGAAGATGTGTGGATCAGGTGTTTGCTTTGAAGAATGTATGTGAGAAATACTTAGAAAAGCAAATGGATTTCTATGTAGCATTTATGGATCTGGAGAAGGCATATGATAGAGTTGATAGAGATTCTCTGTGAAAGGTACTAAGAATATATATATACATATATATATATATATATATATATATATATATATATATATATATATATATATATATATATATATATATATATATATATATATATATATATATTTTTTTTTTTTTTTTTTTATACTTTGTCGCTGTCTCCCGCGTTTGCGAGGTACCGCAAGGAAACAGACAAAAGAAATGGCCCAACCCCCCCCCCATACACATGTACATACACACGTCCACACACGCAAATATACATACCTACACAGCTTTCCATGGTTTACCCCAGACGCTTCACATGCCATGATTCAATCCACTGACAGCACGTCAACCCCTGTATACCACATCGCTCCAATTCATTCTATTCCTTGCCCTCCTTTCACCCTCCTGCATGTTCAGGCCCCGATCACACAAAATCTTTTTCACTCCATCTTTCCACCTCCAATTTGGTCTCCCTCTTCTCCTCGTTCCCTCCACCTTTGACACATATATCCTCTTGGTCAATCTTTCCTCACTCATTCTCTCCATGTGCCCAAACCATTTCAAAACACCCTCTTCTGCTCTCTCAACCACGCTCTTTTTATTTCCACACATCTCTCTTACCCTTACGTTACTTACTCGATCAAACCACCTCACACCACACATTGTCCTCAAACATCTCATTTCCAGCACATCCATCCTCCTGCGCACAACTCTATCCATAGCCCACGCCTCGCAACCATACAACATTGTTGGAACCACTATTCCTTCAAACATACCCATTTTTGCTTTCCGAGATAATGTTCTCGACTTCCACACATTTTTCAAGGCTCCCAAAATTTTCGCCCCCTCCCCCACCCTATGATCCACTTCCGCTTCCATGGTTCCATCCGCTGACAGATCCACTCCCAGATATCTAAAACACTTCACTTCCTCCAGTTTTTCTCCATTCAAACTCACCTCCCAATTGACTTGACCCTCAACCCTACTGTACCTAATAACCTTGCTCTTATTCACATTTACTCTTAACTTTCTTCTTTCACACACTTTACCAAACTCAGTCACCAGCTTCTGCAGTTTCTCACATGAATCAGCCACCAGCGCTGTATCATCAGCGAACAACAACTGACTCACTTCCCAAGCTCTCTCATCCCCAACAGACTTCATACTTGCCCCTCTTTCCAAAACTCTTGCATTTACCTCCCTAACAACCCCATCCATAAACAAATTAAACAACCATGGAGACATCACACACCCCTGCCGCAAACCTACATTCACTGAGAAACAATCACTTTCCTCTCTTCCTACACGTACACATGCCTTACATCCTCGATAAAAACTTTTCACTGCTTCTAACAACTTGCCTCCCACACCATATATTCTTAATACCTTCCACAGCGCATCTCTATCAACTCTATCATATGCCTTCTCCAGATCCATAAATGCTACATACAAATCCATTTGCTTTTCTAAGTATTTCTCACATACATTCTTCAAAGCAAACACCTGATCCACACATCCTCTACCACTTCTGAAACCGCACTGCTCTTCCCCAATCTGATGCTCTGTACATGCCTTCACCCTCTCAATCAATACCCTCCCATATAATTTACCAGGAATGCTCAACAAACTTATACCTCTGTAATTTGAGCACTCACTCTTATCCCCTTTGCCTTTGTACAATGGCACTATGCACGCATTCCGCCAATCCTCAGGCACCTCACCATGAGTCATACATACATCAAATAACCTTACCAACCAGTCAACAATACAGTCACCCCCTTTTTTTAATAAATTCCACTGCAATACCATCCAAACCTGCTGCCTTGCCGGCTTTCATCTTCCGCAAAGCTTTTACTACCTCTTCTCTGTTTACCAAATCATTTTCCCTAACCCTCTCACTTTGCACACCACCTCGACCAAAACACCCTATATCTGCCACTCTATCATCAGACACATTCAACAAACCTTCAAAATACTCATTCCATCTCCTTCTCACATCACCACTACTTGTTATCACCTCCCCATTTACGCCCTTCACTGAAGTTCCCATTTGCTCCCTTGTCTTACGCACCCTATTTACCTCCTTCCAGAACATCTTTTTATTCTCCCTAAAATTTACTGATAGTCTCTCACCCCAACTCTCATTTGCCCTTTTTTCACCTCTTGCACCTTTCTCTTGACCTCCTGTCTCTTTCTTTTATACTTCTCCCACTCAATTGCATTTTTTCCCTGCAAAAATCGTCCAAATGCCTCTCTCTTCTCTTTCACTAATACTCTTACTTCTTCATCCCACCACTCACTACCCTTTCTAAACAGCCCACCTCCCAATCTTCTCATGCCACAAGCATCTTTTGCGCAATCCATCACTGATTCCCTAAATACATCCCATTCTTCCCCCACTCCCCTTACTTCCATTTTTCTCACCTTTTTCCATTCTGTACACAGTCTCTCCTGGTACTTCCCCACACAGGTCTCCTTCCCAAGCTCACTTACTCTCACCACCTTCTTCACCCCAACATTCACTCCTCTTTTCTGAAAACCCATACTAATCTTCACCTTAGCCTCCACAAGATAATGATCAGACATCCCTCCAGTTGCACCTCTCAGCACATTAACATCCAAAAGTCTCTCTTTCGCACGCCTGTCAATTAACACGTAATCCAATAACGCTCTCTGGCCATCTCTCCTACTTACATAAGTATACTTATGTATATCTCGCTTTTTAAACCAGGTATTCCCAATCATCAGTCCTTTTTCAGCACATAAATCTACAAGCTCTTCACCATTTCCATTTACAACACTGAACATCCCATGCATACCAATTATTCCCTCAACTGCCACATTACTCACCTTTGCATTCAAATCACCCATCACTATAACCCGGTCTCGTGCGTCAAAACCGCTAACACACTCATTCATTATATATATATTCATTATATATATATATATATATATATATATATATATATATATATATATATATATATATATATATATATCGCGTGTCGTAGAAAGCGACTAGAGGGGACGGGAGCGGGGGGCCGGAAATCCTCCCCTCCTTGTATTAACTTTCTAAAATGGGAAACAGAAGAAGGAGTCACGCGGGGAGTGATCATCCTCCTCGAAGGCTCAGAGTGGGGTGCCTAAATGTGTGTGGATGTAACCAAGATGTGAAAAAAGGAGAGATAGGTAGTATGTTTGAGGAAAGGAACCTGGATGTTTTGGCTCTGAGCGAAACGAAGCTCAAGGGTAAAGGGGAAGAGTGGTTTGGAAATGTCTGGGGAGTGAAGTCAGGGGTTAGTGAGAGGACAAGAGCAAGGGAAGGAGTAGCAATACTCCTGAAACAGGAGTTGTGGGAGCATGTGATAGAATGTAAGAAAGTAAATTCTCGATTAATATGGGTAAAATTGAAAGTTGATGGAGAGAGGTGGGTGATTATTGGTGCATATGCACCTGGGCATGAGAAGAAAGATCATGAGAGGCAAGTGTTTTGGGAGCAGCTGAATGAGTGTGTTAGCGGTTTTGATGCACGAGACCGGGTTATAGTGATGGGTGATTTGAATGCAAAGGTGAGTAATGTGGCAGTTGAGGGAATAATTGGTATGCATGGGGTGTTCAGTGTTGTAAATGGAAATGGTGAAGAGCTTGTAGATTTATGTGCTGAAAAAGGACTGATGATTGGGAATACCTGGTTTAAAAAGCGAGATATACATAAGTATACTTATGTAAGTAGGAGAGATGGCCAGAGAGCGTTATTGGATTACGTGTTAATTGACAGGCGTGCGAAAGAGAGACTTTTGGATGTTAATGTGCTGAGAGGTGCAACTGGAGGGATGTCTGATCATTATCTTGTGGAGGCTAAGGTGAAGATTAGTATGGGTTTTCAGAAAAGAGGAGTGAATGTTGGGGTGAAGAAGGTGGTGAGAGTAAGTGAGCTTGGGGAGGAGACCTGTGTGGGGAAGTACCAGGAGAGACTGTGTACAGAATGGAAAAAGGTGAGAACAATGGAAGTAAGGGGAGTGGGGGAGGAATGGGATGTATTTAGGGAATCAGTGATGGATTGCGCAAAAGATGCTTGTGGCATGAGAAGATTGGGAGGTGGGCTGTTTAGAAAGGGTAGTGAGTGGTGGGATGAAGAAGTAAGAGTATTAGTGAAAGAGAAGAGAGAGGCATTTGGACGATTTTTGCAGGGAAAAAATGCAATTGAGTGGGAGAAGTATAAAAGAAAGAGCCAGGAGGTCAAGAGAAAGGTGCAAGAGGTGAAAGAAAGGGCAAATGAGAGTTGGGGTGAGAGACTATCAGTAAATTTTAGGGAGAATAAAAAGATGTTCTGGAAGGAGGTAAATAGGGTGCGTAAGACAAGGGAGCAAATGGGAACTTCAGTGAAGGGCGTAAATGGGGAGGTGATAACAAGTAGCGGTGATGTGAGAAGGAGATGGAATGAGTATTTTGAAGGTTTGTTGAATGTGTCTGATGACAGAGTGGCAGATATAGGGTGTTTTGGTCGAGGTGGTGTGCAAAGTGAGAGGGTTAGGGAAAATGATTTGGTAAACAGAGAAGAGGTAGTAAAAGCTTTGCGGAAGATGAAAGCCGGCAAGGCAGCAGGTTTGGATGGTATTGCAGTGGAATTTATTAAAAAAGGGGGTGACTGTATTGTTGACTGGTTGGTAAGGTTATTTAATGTATGTATGACTCATGGTGAGGTGCCTGAGGATTGGCGGAATGCGTGCATAGTGCCATTGTACAAAGGCAAAGGGGATAAGAGTGAGTGCTCAAATTACAGAGGTATAAGTTTGTTGAGTATTCCTGGTAAATTATATGGGAGGGTATTGATTGAGAGGGTGAAGGCATGTACAGAGCATCAGATTGGGGAAGAGCAGTGCGGTTTCAGAAGTGGTAGAGGATGTGTGGATCAGGTGTTTGCTTTGAAGAATGTATGTGAGAAATACTTAGAAAAGCAAATGGATTTGTATGTAGCATTTATGGATCTGGAGAAGGCATATGATAGAGTTGATAGAGATGCTCTGTGGAAGGTATTAAGAATATATGGTGTGGGAGGCAAGTTGTTAGAAGCAGTGAAAAGTTTTTATCGAGGATGTAAGGCATGTGTACGTGTAGGAAGAGAGGAAAGTGATTGGTTCTCAGTGAATGTAGGTTTGCGGCAGGGGTGTGTGATGTCTCCATGGTTGTTTAATTTGTTTATGGATGGGGTTGTTAGGGAGGTAAATGCAAGAGTCCTGGAAAGAGGGGCAAGTATGAAATCTGTTGGGGATGAGAGAGCTTGGGAAGTGAGTCAGTTGTTGTTCGCTGATGATACAGCGCTGGTGGCTGATTCATGTGAGAAACTGCAGAAGCTGTTGACTGAGTTTGGTAAAGTGTGTGGAAGAAGAAAGTTAAGAGTAAATGTGAATAAGAGCAAGGTTATTAGGTACAGTAGGGGTGAGGGTCAAGTCAATTGGGAGGTGAGTTTGAATGGAGAAAAACTGGAGGAAGTGAAGTGTTTTAGATATCTGGGAGTGGATCTGTCAGCGGATGGAACCATGGAAGCGGAAGTGGATCATAGGGTGGGGGAGGGGGCGAAAATTTTGGGAGCCTTGAAAAATGTGTGGAAGTCGAGAACATTATCTCGGAAAGCAAAAATGGGTATGTTTGAAGGAATAGTGGTACCAACAATGTTGTATGGTTGCGAGGCGTGGGCTATGGATAGAGATGTGCGCAGGAGGATGGATGTGCTGGAAATGAGATGTTTGAGGAAAATGTGTGGTGTGAGGTGGTTTGATCGAGTAAGTAACGTAAGGGTAAGAGAGATGTGTGGAAATAAAAAGAGCGTGGTTGAGAAAGCAGAAGAGGGTGTTTTGAAATGGTTTGGGCACATGGAGAGAATGAGTGAGGAAAGATTGACCAAGAGGATATATGTGTCGGAGGTGGAGGGAACGAGGAGAAGAGGGAGACCAAATTGGAGGTGGAAAGATGGAGTGAAAAAGATTTTGTGTGATCGGGGCCTGAACATGCAGGAGGGTGAAAGGAGGGCAAGGAATAGAGTGAATTGGAGCGATGTGGTATACAGGGGTTGACGTGCTGTCAGTGGATTGAATCAAGGCATGTGAAGCGTCTGGGGTAAACCATGGAAAGCTGTGTAGGTATGTATATTTGCGTGTGTGGACGTGTGTATGTACATGTGTATGGGGGGGGGTTGGGCCATTTCTTTCGTCTGTTTCCTTGCGCTACCTCGCAAACGCGGGAGACAGCGACAAAGTATAAAAAAAAAAAAAAATATATATATATATATATATATATACATATAGATTATCCCTGGGGATAGGGGTGAAAGAATACTTCCCACGCATTCCTCACGTGTCGTAGAAGGCGACTAGAGGGGACGGGAGCGGGGGGCCAGAAATCCTCCCCTCCTTGTATCTTAACTTTCAAAAAAATGGGAAACAGAAGGAGTCACGCGGGGAGTGCTCATCCTTCTCGTAGATTCAGATTGGGGTGTCTAAATGTGTGTGGATGTAACCAAGATGTGAAAAAATGAGAGATAGGTAGTATGTTTGAGGATAGGAACCTGGATGTTTTGGCTCTGAGTGAAACGAAGCTCAAGGGTAAAGGGGAAGAGTGGTTTGGGAATGTCTTGGGAGTAAAGTCAGGGGTTAGTGAGAAGACAAGAGCAAGGGAAGGAGTAGCAGTACTCCTGAAACAGGAGTTGTGGGAGTATGTGATTAAATGTAAGAGAGTAAATTCTCGATTAATATGGGTAAAACTGAAAGTTGATGGAGACAGATGGGTGATTATTGGTGCATATGCATCTGGGCATGAGAAGAAAGATCATGAGAGGCAAGTGTTTTGGGAGCACCTGAATGAGAGTGTTAGTGGTTTTGATGCACAAGACCGGGTTATAGTGATGGGTGATTTGAATGCAAAGGTGAGTAATGTGGCAGTTGAGGGAATAATTGGTATACATGGGGTGTTCGGTGTTGTAAATGGAAATGGTGAAGAGCTTGTAGATTTATGTGCTGAAAAAGGACTGGTGATTGGGAATACCTGGTTTAAAAAGCGAGATATACATAAGTATACATATGTAAGTAGGAGAGATGGCCAGAGAGCGTTATTGGATTACGTGTTAATTGACAGGCGCGCGATAGAGAGACTTTTGGATGTTAATGTGCTGAGAGGCGCAACTAGAGGGATGTCTGATCATTATCTTGTGAAGGATAAGGTGAAGATTTGTATGGGTTTTCAGAAAAGAAGAGTGAATGTTTAGGTGAAGAGGGTGGTGAGAGTAAGTGAGCTTGGGAAGGAGACTTGTGTGAGGAAGTAGCAGGAGAGACTGAGTACAGAATGGAAAAAGGTGAGAACAATGGAAGTAAGGGGAGTGGGGGAGGAATGGGATGTATTTAGGGAATCAGTGATGGAGTGCGCAAAAGATGCTTGTGGCATGAGAAACGTGGGAACTGGGTTGATTAGAAAGGGTAGTGAGTTGTGGGATGAAGAAGTAAGATTATTAGTGAAAGAGAAGAGATAGGCATTTGGACGATTTTTGCAGGGAAAAAATGCAATTGAGTGGGAGATGTATAAAAGAAAGAGACAGGAGGTCAAGAGAAAGGTGCAAGAGGTGAAAAAGAGGGCAAATGAGAGTTGGGGTGAGAGAGTATCATTAAATTTTAGGGAGAATAAAAAGATGTTCTGGAAGGAAGTGAATAAAGTGCGTAAGACAAGGGAGCAAATGGGAACTTCAGTGAAGGGCGCAAATGGGGAGGTGATAACAAGTAGTGGTGATGTGAGAAGGAGATGGAATGAGTATTTTGAAGGTTTGTTGAATGTGTTTGATGATAGAGTGGCAGATATAGGGTGTTTTGGTCGAGGTGGTGTGCAAAGTGAGAGGGTTAGGGAAAATGATTTGGTAAACAGAGAAGAGGTAGTAAAAGATTTGCGGAAGATGAAAGCCGGCAAGGCAGCAGGTTTGGATGGTATTCCAGTGGAATCTATTAAAAAAGGGGGTGACTGTATTATTGACTGGTTGGTAAGGTTATTTAATGTATGTATGACTCATGGTGAGGTGCCTGAGGATTGGCGGAATGCGTGCATAGTGCCATTGTACAAAGGCAAAGGGGATATGAGTGAGTGCTCAAATTACAGAGGTATAAGTTTGTTGAGGATTCCTGGTAAATTATATAGGAGGGTATTGATTGAGAGGGTGAAGGCATGTACAGAGCATCAGATTGCGGAAGAGCAGTGTGGTTTCAGAAGTGGTAGAGGATGTGTGGATGAGGTGTTTGCTATGAAGAATGTATGTGAGAAATACTTAGGAAAGGAAATGGATTTGTATGTAGCATTTATGGATCTGGAGAAGGCATATGATAGATTTGATAAAGATGCTCTGTGGAAGGTATTAAGAATATATGGTGTGGGAGGCAATTTGTTAGAAGCAGTGAAAAGTTTTTATCGAGGATGTAAGGCATGTGTACGTGTAGTAAGAGAGGAAAGTGATTGGTTCTCAGTGAATGTAGGTTTGCGGCAGGGGTGTGTGATGTCTCCATGGTTGTTTAATTTGTTTATGGATGGGGTTGTTAGGGAGGTGAATGCAAGAGTTTTGGAAAGAGGGGCAAGTATGAAGTCTGTTGTGGATGAGAGAGCTTGGGAAGTGAGTCAGTTGTTGTTCGCTGATGATACAACGCTGGTGGCTGATTCATGTGAGAAACTGCAGAAGCTGGTGACTGAGTTTGGTAAAGTGTGTGAAAGAAGAAAATTAAGAGTAAATGTGAATAAGAGCAAGTTTATTAGGTACAGTAGGGTTGAGGGTCAAGTCAATTGGGAGGTAAGTTTGAATGGAGAAAAACTGGAGGAAGTAAAGTGTTTTAGATATCTGGGAGTGGATCTGGCAGCGGATGGAACCATGGAAGCGGAAGTGAATCATAGGGTGGGGGAGGGGGCGAAAATCCTGGGAGCCTTGAAGAATGTGTGGAAGTCGAGAACATTATCTCGGAAAGCAAAAATGGGTATGTTTGAAGGAATAGTGGTTCCAACAATGTTGTATGGTTGCGAGGCGTGGGCTATGGATAGAGTTGTGCGGAGGAGGGTGGATGTGCTGGAAGTGAGATGTTTGAGGACAATGTGTGGTGTGAGGTGGTTTGATCGAGTAAGTAATGTAAGGGTAAGAGAGATGTGTGGAAATAGAAAGAGAGTGGTTGAGAGAGCAGAAGAGGGTGTTTTGAAATGGTTTGGGCACATGGAGAGAATGAGTGAGGAAAGATTGACCAAGAGGATATATGTGTCGGAGGTGGAGGGAACGAGGAGAAGTGGGAGACCAAATTGGAGGTGGAAAGATGGAGTGAGAAAGATTTTGAGTGATCGAGGCCTGAACATGCAGGAGGGTGAAAGGCGGGCAAGGAATAGAGTGAATTGGATCGATGTGGTATACCGGGGTTGACGTGCTGTCAGTGGATTGAATCAGGGCATGTGAAGCGTCTGGGGTAAACCATGGAAAGTTGTGTAGGGCCTGGATGTGTAAAGGGAGCTGTGGTTTCGGGCATTATTGCATGACAGCTAGAGACTGAGTGTGAACGAATGGGTCCTTTGTTGTCTGTTCCTAGCGCTACTTCGCACACTTGGGGGGGGAGGGGGATGGTATTCCATGTGTGGCGAGGTGGCGATGGAAATGAATAAAGGCAGACAGTGTGAATTGTGTGCATGGGTATATATGTATGTGTCTGTGTGTGTGTATATATATGTGTACATTGAGATGTATAGGTTTGTATATTTGCGTGTGTGGACGTGTATGTATATACATTGTGTATGGGGCTGGGTTGGGCCATTTCTTTCTTCTGTTTCCTTGCGCTACCTCGCAAACGCGGGAGACAGCGACAAAGCAAAATAGATGAATATAAATATATATATATATATATATATATATATATATATATATATATATATATATATATATATATATATATATATGAATATATATATATATATATATATATATATATATATATATATATATATATATATATATATATATATATATATATATAGATAGATAGATAGATAGATAGATAGATATAGATATATATATCTTGACACGGTTCGACACGGTTTACTTTTCCTCCGGCCATTCACATGAAATGGGTCAAGGGGAACGCTTTCGCTCTATCTCCTCCCTTTTTCAGCATTTACCTTCCCCGTGAATACTTACCTGCAGCATTCAGCTCTTTGGCTCGTGTTAATTTCTTATACTTCCGCTCTGTTACGTTCTCTGCTTCGCTGACTTTATTCAGCTCGAACCTGTTGCCGCTTAAAACATCTATAGAGGTATTTCAGCAAGATGTGTCTATTTTCATATTCTCCTCATATGCCCGTTCCTCTCGTTTCGATGCATCGCTCAGCATGTACTTCCATTTTGGCAACATTTTCGCTCAAATTTCTTTGTATATTTTTTCATATTTATTATACTTTGTCGTTGTCTCCCGCGTTAGCAAGGTAGCGCTTGGAAACAGACGAAAGAATGGCCCAACCCACCCACATACGTCCACACACGCACATATACATACCTATACATTTCAACGTATACATATATATACATATACAAACATATATACATATGTACATGCACACACATATACATATATACACATGTACATAATTCATACTTGATGCCTTTACTCATTCGCGTTGCCACCCTGCCACATTAAAATAAAAACAAAAACCTCTTCGCGCATGCAGGCAAGTTGGCGTTAGGAAAAGATAACAAAGGCCACATTCGTTCACACTCAGTCTCTAGCTGTCATGTATAATGCACCGAAACCACAGCTCCATGTACACATCCATTTCCCACAAAACTTTTCATGATTTACCCCAGACGCTTCAAATGCCCTTGTTCAATCCATTGACAGCACGTCGACCCCGTTATACCAAATTGCTCCAGTTCACTCTATTCTTTGCGCGCCTTTCACCCTCCTGCATGTTCAGGCCCCGATTACTCAAAATCTTTTTCACTCCATCTTTCCACCTCCAGTTTGGTCACCCACTTCTCGATCCTTCCACCTCTGACATATATATCCTCTTCGTCAATCTTTACTTACTCATTCTCTCCACGTGACCAAACCATTTCAGCACACCCTCTTCTGCTCTCTAAACCACACTCTTATTATTACCACACATCTCTCTTATCCTATTATTACTTACTCGATCAAACCACCTTACACCACATATTCCCCTCAAACATCGCATTTCCAGGTCATTCACCCTCCTCCGGACAACTATATCCATAGCCCACGCCTCGCAACCATATAACATTGTTGAAACTATTCCTTCAAATATACCCACTTTTGCCTTACGAGATAATGTTATCGACTTCCACGCACTCTTCAACGCATTCAGAACTGTCGCCTTCTCCCCCACCCGATGATTCATATCCGCTTCCATGGTTCCATCCGCTGCCAAATCCACTCCCAGATATCTAAAGCACTTCACTTCCTCCAGGTTTTCTCCATTCAAACTTACCTCAGAACTGATTTGTCACTCAACCCTACTGTACCTAGTAACCTTGCTTTTATTCACATTTACTCTCAACTTTCTTCTTTCACACACTACCAAACTCAGTCACCAGCCTTTGCAGTTTCTCAAACGAATCAGCCACCAGCGCTGTTTTATCTGCGAACAACAACTAACTCACTTCCCAAGCTCTCTCATCCACAACAGACTGCATACTTACCCCTCTTTCCAAAACTATTCCATTCACCTCCCTAACAACCCCATCTATAAACAAATTAAACAACCATGGAGACATCACACACCACTTCCGCAAACCTACATTCACTGAGAACCAGTCACATTCCTCTCTTCCTACACGTACACATGCCTTACATCCCCGATAAAAACTTTTCACTGCTTCTAACAACTTGCATCCCACAACATATAATCTTAATACCTTCCACAGAGCATCTATATCAACTCTATCATATGCCTTCTCCAGATCCATAAATGCTACAAACAAATCCAGTTGCTTTTCTAACTATTTCTCATATACATCCTTCAAAGCAAACACCTGATCCACACATATTCTACCACTTCTGAAACCATACTGCTCTTCCCCAAACTAATGCTCTGTACATGCCTTCACCCTCTCAATCAATACCCTCCCATATGATTTCCCAGGAATACTCAACAAACTTATAACTCTGTAATTTGAGCACTAACTTTTATCCCCTTTGCCTTTGTGCAGTGGTGGCACTATGCAAGCATTCCGCCAATCCTCAGGCACCTCACCATGAGTCATACATACATCAAATAACCTTACCAACCAGTCAACAATACAGTCACACCCTTTTTTAACAAATTCCACTGCAGTAGCATCCAAACCCGCTGCCTTGCCGGCTTTCATCTTTCGCAAAGCTTTTACTACCTCTTCTCTGTTTACCAAATCATTTTTCCTAACCCTTTCGCTTTGCACACCACCTCGACCAAAACACCCTATATCTGCCACTCTATCATCAAACATATTCAACAAACCTTCAAAATACTCACTCCATCTCCTCACATCACCACTACTTGTTATCATCTCCCCTATCCATTAGCCCCCTTCACTGATTATCCCATTTGTTCCCTTGTCTTACGCACTTCATTTACTTCCTTCCAAAACATCTTTTTATTCTCCCTAAAATTTAATGATAATCTCTCACCCCAACTCTCATTTGCCCTCTTTTTCACTTTTTGCACCTTTCTCTTGACCTCCTGCCTCTTTCTTTTATACATCTCCCACTCATTTACATTATTTCCCTGCAAAAATCGTCCAAATGCCTCTCTCTCTCTTTCACTAATAATCTTACTTCTTCATCCCACCACTCACTACCCTTTCTAATCAACCCATCTCCCACGCTTCTCATGCCACAAGCATCTTTTGCGCAAGCCATCAGTGCTCCACTAAATACATCCCATTCCTCCCCCACTCCCTTTACCTCCTTTATTCTCACCTTTTTCCATTCTGTACTCAGTCTCTCCTGGTACTTCCTCACACAAGTCTCCTTCCCAAGCTCATTTACTCTCACCACGCTCTTCTCCCCAACATTCTCTCTTCTTTTCTGAAAACATTTACAAATCTTCACCTTCGCCTCCACAAGATAATGATCAGAGATCCCTCCAGTTGAACCTCTCATCACATTAACATCCAAAAGTCTCTCTTTCGTGCGCCTATCAATTAACACGTAATCCAATAACGCTCTCTGGCCAACTCTCCTACTTCCATACGTATACTTATGTATATCTCTCTTTTTAAACCTAGTATTCACAATCACCAGTCCTTTTTCAGCGCATAAATCTACAAGCTCTTACCATTTCCATTTACAACACTGAACACCCCATATATACCAATCATTCCCTCAACTGCCACGTTACTCACCTTTGCATTCAAATCACCCATCACTATAACTCGGGGGCGTAGGGCTAGAAACCATCCCCTCCTTGTATTCTAACTTTCTAAAAGGGGAAATACAAGGATGAGTCACGCGGGGAGTGCTCATCCTCCTCGAAGGCTCAGATTGGGATGTCTCAATGTGTGTGGATTTAACCAAGATGAGAAAAATGAGTGATAGGTAGTATGTTTGAGGAAAGGAACCTGGATGTTTTGGCTCTGAGTGAAACGAAACTCAAGGGTAAAGGGGAAGAATGGTTTGGGAATATCTTGGGAGTAAAGTCAGGGGTTAGTGAGAGGACAAGAGCAAGGGAAGAAGTAGCACTACTCCTGAAACAGGAGTGGTGGGAGTATGTAATAGAGTGTAAGACAGTAAACTCTAGATTGATATGGGTAAAACTGAAAGTGGATGGAGAGATATGGGTGATTATTGGTGCATATGCACCTGGGCATGAGAAGAAAGATCACGAGACGCAAGTGTTTCAGGAGCAGTTGAGTGAGTGTGTTAGTAGTTTTGATGCATGAGACAGGGTTATAGTGATGGGTGTTTTGAATGCAAAGGTGAGTAATGTGGCAGTTGAGGGAATAATTGGTGTACATGGGGTGTTCAGTGTTGTAAATGGTAATGGTGAAGAGCTTGAAGATTTATGAGTTGAAAAAGACTGGTCATTTAGAATGCCTTGTTTAAAAAAAGAGATATACATAAGTATACTTATGTAAGTAGGAGAGATGGCCAGAGAGCGTTATTGATTACGTGTTGATTGATAGGAGCGTGAAAGAGAGAATTTTGGATGTAAATTTGCTGAGAGGTGCAACTGGAGGGATGTTTGATCATTATCAGGAGGAGGCGAAGGTGAAGATTTGTAGAGGTTTTCAGAAAAGAAGGGATAGTGTTGGGGTGAAGAGAGTGGTGAGAGTAAGATAACTTGGAAAGGACACTTGTGTGAGAAAAGTATCAGGAGAGACTGAGTACAGAATGAAAAAAGGTGAGAACAAAGGACGCAAAAGGAGTGGGGAAGGAATGGGATGTATTTAGGGAAGCAGTGATGGCTTGTACAAAAGATGTTTCTGGCATGAGAAGCGTGGGAGGTGGGCAGATTAGAAAGGGTAGTGATTGGTGGGATGAAGAAGTAAGATTATTATTGAAAGAGAAGAGAGAGACGTTTGGACGATTTTTGCAGGGAAATAATGCAAATGAGTGGGAGATGTATAAAAGAAAGAGGCAGGAGGTCAAGAGAAAGGTGCAAGAGATGAAAAAGAGGGGACATGAGATTTGGGGTGAGAGAGCATCATTAAATTTTCGGGATAATGAAAAGATGTTTTGGAAGGAGGTGAATAAAGCTCGTAATAGGAGGGAACAAACGAGAACATCAGGGAAGGGGGCTAATGAGGAGCTGATAACAAGTAGTGGTGATATGAGGAGATAGAGTGAGTATTTTGAAGGTTTGTTGAATGTGTTTGATGATAGGGTGGCAGATATAGAGTGTTTTGGTCGAGGTGGTGCGCAAAGTAAGAGGGTCAGAGAAAATGATTTGGTAAACGGAGAAGAAGCAGGGGTGCGTGATGTCTCCTTGGTTGTTTCATTTGTTTATGGATGGGGTTGTTAGGGAGGTGAATGCAAGAGTTTTCGAAAGAGGGGCAAGTAAGCAGTCTGTTGTTGATGAGAGAGCTTGGGAAGTTAGTCAGTTGTTGTTCGCTGATGAAAGGGCGCTGGTGTTTGATTTGGGAGAGACTCTGCAGAAGCTGGTAACTGAGTTTGCTAAAGTGTGTGAAAGAAGAAAGCTGGGAGTAAATGTGAAGAAGAGCAAGGTTATTAGGTACAGTAGGGTTGAGGGACAAGTCAATTATGAGGTAAGTTTGAATGGAGAAAAACTGGAGGAAGTGAAGTGTTTTAGATATCTGAGAGTGGATATGGCAGCGAATGGAAGCATGGAAGCGGAAGTGAATCATAGGGTGGGGGAGGGGGCGAAAGTTCATGGCGCGTTGAAAAATGTGTGGAAGACCAGAACGCAATATTGGAAAGCAAAAATGAGTATCTTTGAAAGAATAGCGGTTCCAACAATGCTATATAGTTGTGATGCATGGGCTATA
>NC_092248.1:16156569-16164069 GCF_036320965.1 Panulirus ornatus
TGGAGTGAAAAAGATTTTGTGTGATCGGGGCCTGAACATGCAGGGGGTGAAAGGAGGTCAAGGAATAGAGTGAATTGGATCGATGTGGTATACCGATGTGGTATATATATATATATATATATATATATATATTATATATATATATATATATATATATATATATATATATATATATATATATATACCCTCCCCTCCTTGTATTCTAACTTTCTAAAAGAGATAACAGAGAAGGAGTCACGCGGGGAGTGCTCATCCTTCTTAAAGTCTCAGATTAAGGTGTTTAAATATATGTGGATGTAACCAAGATGAGAAGAAAGGAGAGATAGGCAGTGTCTTTGAGGAAAGGAACCTGGATGTTTTGGGTCTGAATGAAACGAAGGTCAAGGGTAAAGGGTATGAGTGGTTTGGGAATGTTTTGGGAGTAAAGTCAGGGGTTGGTGAGAGGACAAGAGCAAAGGAAGGAGTAGCACTACTCCTGAAACAGGGTTTGTGGGAGTATGTGATAGAGTGCAAGAAAGTTAACTAAATTGATGTGGGTAAAACTGAAAGTAAATGGAGAAACATGGGTGATTATTGGTGCCTATGCACCTGGGCAGGAGAAAAAAGATCATGAGAGGCAAATGTTTTTGGAGCAGCTGAGTGAATGTGTTACCAGTTTTGATGCAAGAGACCGGGTTATAGTGTTAGGTGATTTAAATGGAAAGGTGAGTAATGTGGCAATTGAGAGAATAATTGGTGTGCATGGGGTGTTCAGTGTTGGAAATGGTGAAGAGCTTGTAGATTTGTGCGCTGAAAAAGGTCTAATGATTGGGAATACCTGTTTTAAAAACCAGATATACATAAGTATACGTATGTAAGTAGGATAGGTAGCCAGAGAGCGTTATTGGATTACCTGCTAATTGATAGGCGCGTGAAAGACAGACTTTTGGATGATAATGTGCTGAGAGGTGCAACTGGGGGGATGTCTGATCATAATCTTGTGAAGGCGAAGGTGAAGATTTGTATAGGTTTTCGGAAATAATAGAGAATGTTGGGGTGGAGGGAGTGGTGAGAGTAAGTGATCTTGGGAAGGAGACTTGTTTGAGGAAGTACCAGGAGAGACTGAGTACAGAATGGAAAAAGGTGAGAGCAAAGGACGTAAGGGGAGTGTGGGAGGAATGGGTTGTATTTAGGGAAGCAGTGATGGCTTGCGGAAAAGATGCTTCTGGTTGAGAAGCGTTGGAGGTGGACGGATTAGATTAGGTAGTAAGTGATGGGATGAAGAAGTAAGATTATTTGTGAAAGAGAAGAGAGAGGCATTTGGATGATTTTTCCTGGAAAATATTGGAAATGACTGGGAGCCGTATGAAGAAAAAGACGCAGGAGATCAAGGGAAAGGTGAAAGAGGTGAAAAGGAGGGCAAATGAGAATTGGGGTGAGAGAGTATCATTAAATTTTAGGGA
Organism: Panulirus ornatus; assembly: GCF_036320965.1. NCBI lineage: Eukaryota > Metazoa > Arthropoda > Malacostraca > Decapoda > Palinuridae > Panulirus > Panulirus ornatus. Next base: position 16,158,012 of record NC_092248.1, read on the forward strand.
GAATAAAAAGATGTTTTGGAAGAAGGTAAATAAGTGCGTAAGAGAAGAGAACAAATGGGAACATCGATGAAGGGGGCTAATGGGGTGGTAATAACAAGTAGTGGTGATGTGAGAAGGAGATGGATTGAGTATTTTGAAGGTTTCTTGAAGGTGTTAGATGATAGAGTGGCAGATATAGCGTGTTTTGGTCGAGATGGTGTGCGAAGAGGGTCCGGGAATATGATTTAAATGATTTGGTAAACAAAGAGGAGGTAGTGAAAGCTTTGCGGAAGATGAAAGCCAGCAAGGCGGCGGTTTTGGATAGTATTTTAGTTGAATTTATCAAAAAAGGGGGTGACTGTATTGTTGACTGGTTGGTGAGGATGTTCAATGTATGTATGGCTTATAGTGAAGTGTCTCAGGATTGGTGGAATGCATATATAGTGCCATTATACAAAGGGAAAGAGGAAAAGGGTGAGTGTTCAAATTACAGAGGTATAAGTTTACTGAGTATTCCTGGGAAATTATATGAGAGGGTATTGACTGAGAGGGTGAAGGTATGTACAGAGCATCAGACTGGGGAAGAGCAGTGTGGTTTCAGAAGTGGTAGAGGATGTGTGGATCAGGTGTTTGCTTTGAAGAATGTATGTGAGAAATATTAGAAAAAAAGGTGGATTTGTATGTTGCATTTATGGATCTCGAGAAGACATATGATAGAGTTGATAGAGATGCTCTGTGGAAGGTATTGAGAGTATATGGTGTGGGAGGCAAGTTGCTAGAAGCAGTGAAAAGTTTTTATCGAGTATGGAAGGATGTGTACGAGTAAGAAAAGAGGAAAGTCATTAGTTCTCAGTAAAATTAGGTTTGCGGCGGAATGAGTGATGTCTCCATGGCTGTTTAATTTGTTTATGGATGGGTTTGTTCAGGAGGTGAATGCAAGGGTTTTTGAGACAGGGGCAAGTATGCAATCTATTGTGGATGAGAGGTCTTGCGAAGTGAGTCAGTTGTTGTTCACTGATGATACAGCGCTGGTGGCTGATTCGGGTGAGAAGCTGCAGAAGCTGGTGATTCAGCTTGCTAAAGTATGGGAAAGAAAAAACAGAGTAAATTTGAATAAGAGCAGCGTTATTAGGTACTGCACGGTTGAGGGACAAAGTAGTTGGGAGGTGAGTATGATTGGAGAAAAACTGGAGGAAATGAAGTGTTCTAGATATCTTTGACTGAATTTGGCAGCGGATGGAGCCATGGAAGCGGACATGAGTCACGGGGGGGTCGAGAGTTCTGGAAGCGTTGAACAATTCGTGGAAGGCGAAAACATTATCTCGGAAAGAAAAAATGGGTATGTTTGAGAGAATAGTGGTTTCAACAATGTTATATGGTTGCGAGGCGTGGGCTATAGATAGGGTTGACCGGAGGTGGGTGGATGTGCTGGAAATGAGATGTTTGAGGACAATATATGTTTTGAGATGGTAAGATTATTAGTGAGAGAGAAGAGAGAGGCACTTGGAAGATTTTTGCACGGAAATAATGCAAATGACCGGGAGATGTATATAAGAAAGAGGCAGGAGGTCAAGCGAAAGGTGCTAGAGATGAAAAAGAGGGCAAATAAGAGTTGGGGTGAGAGAGTATCATTAAATTTTAGGGAGAATGAAAAGATGCTTTGGAAGGAGGTAATTAAAGTGCGTAAGACAAGGAAACAAATGGGAACATCAGACAAGGGGTCTAATGGGGAGGTCATATCAGGTAGAGGTGATTTGAGAAGATGGATTGTGTATTTTAAAGGTTTGTTAAATATGTTACATGATAGAGTGGCAGATATAGGGTGTTTTGGTTGAGGTGGTGTGCATAGTAAGAGGGTTAGGGAGAATAATTTGGTAAACAGAGAGGCGGTAGTAAAAGCATTTGTGGAAAATGAAAGCCCGCCAGGTAGCGGGTTTGGATGTTATCGCAGTGGAATTGACTAAAAAAGAGAGTTACTGTGTTGTTGACTGTTTGGTAAGGTTATATAATGTATGTATGATTCATGGTGAGGTGCCTGAGGACTGGCGGAATGCTTGTATAGTACCATTGTACAAACGTAAAGGGGATAAAGGTGAGCGCTCAAATTACAGAGGTATACGTTTGTTGAGTATTCCTAGGAAATTATAGGGAAGGAATTGATTGAGAGGGTGAAGGCATGTACAGAGCATCAGACTGGAAGAGCAATGTGGTTTCAGAAGTGGTAGAGGATGTGTGGATCAGGTGTTTGCTTTAAAGAATGTATGTGAGAAATACTTAGAAAAGCAAATGAATTTGTATGTAGCATTTATGGATCTGGAGAGGGCATATGATAGAGTTGATAGAGATGCTCTGTGGAAGGTACTAAGAATATATGATGTGGGAGGTAATTTGTTAGAAGCAATGAAAAGCTTTTATCAAGGATGTAAGGCAAGTGTTGGAATAGGAAGAGACGAAATTGATTGGTTCTCAGTGAATGCCGCTTTGCAGCAGGGGTGCGTGATGTCTCCATGGTTGTTTAATTTGTTTATGGATTGGATTGTTAGGGAGGTGAATTCAAGAGTTTTCAGAAAAGGGGTAAGTATGCAGTCTGTTATGGATGAGAAAGCTTCGTGAGTGGGTCAGTTGTTGTTCGCTGATGATACAGCGCTGGTGGCTGATTCGTGTGAAAACTGCAGAAGCTGGTACCTGAGTTTGGTAAAGTGTGTGAAAGAAGAAAGCTGAGAGTAAATGTGAATTAGAGCAAGGTTATTAGGTTCAGTAAGGTTGAGGGACAAGTCAACTGTGAGGTAAGTTTGAATGGAGAAAAACTAGAGGAAGTGAAGTATTTCAGATATCTAGGAGTGGATTTGTCAGCGGATGGAACTATGGAAGCGGAAGTGAGTCATAGGCTGGGGAAGGGGGGTGAAAGTTCTGAGAGCGTTGGAAAAAGTGCAGAAGGCGAGAACGTCTTCTCGGAAAGCAAAAATGGGTATGTTTGAAGGAGTGGTGGTTTCGACAATGTCATATTGCTGCGAGGCGTTGGCTATAGATAGAATTGTGCGGAGGAGGGTAGATGTGCTGGAAATGAGATGCTTGAGGACAATATCTGGTGTGAGGTGGTTTGATCGAGTAAGTAACGAAAAGGTAATAGAGATGTGTGGTAATAAAAAGAGTGTGGTTGAGAGAGCGTAAGAGGGTGTCCTGAAATGGTTTAGGTCACATGGAGAGAATGAGTGAGGAAAGATTGACAAAGAGGATATATGTGTCGTAGGAGGAGGGAACGATGAGAAGTGGGAGACCAAATTGGAGGTGGAAAGATGGAGTGAAAAAGATTTTCAGTGATAGGCTCCTGAAGATGCAAGAGGGTGAAAGACGTGAAACGAATATATTTAACTGGAAAGATGTGGTATAACGAGGTCAACGTGCTGTCAGTGGATTGAACCAGGGCATGTGAAGCGTCTGGGGTAAACAATGGAAAGTTTTGTGGGGCCTGGATGTAGAAAGGGAGCTGTGGTTTCGGTGCATTATTACATGACAGCTAGAGACTCAGTTTGAACGAATGTTGCCTTTGTTGTCTTTTCCTAGCGCTACCTCGCGGACATGCAGGGGGAGTGGGTTGACATTGCATATGTGGCGGGGTGGTGACGGAAATGAATAAGGGCAGACAGTATGAATTATGTACATGTGTACATATGTATATGTCTGTGTGTACATATATATGTATAACTTGAGATGTATAGGTATGTATATGTGCGTATGGACTTGTACGTATATACATGTGTATGTGGGAGGGTTGGGCAATTATTTAGTCTGTTCCCTTGCGCTACCTCGCTAAGGCGGGAGACAGCGACAAAGTACAATAAATATAGATAAATAAATACATATAAGTATATATATATATATATATATATATATATATATATATATATATATATATATATATATATATATATATATATATATATATATATATATATATATATGTATATATGTATATATATGTATGTGTATGTGTGTGTATGTGTATATGTATATATATATGTATATTATCCCTGGGGATAGGGGTGAAAGAATACTTCCCACGTATTCCTCGCGTGTCGTAGAAAGCGACTAGAGGGGACGGGAGCGGGGGGCCAGAAATCCTCCCCTCCTTGTATTAACTTTCTAAAATGGGAAACAGAAGAAGGAGTCACGCGGGGAGTGCTCATCCTCCTCGAAGGCTCAGAGTGGGGTGCCTAAATGTGTGTGGATGTAACCAAGATGTGAAAAAAGGAGAGATAGGTAGTATGTTTGAGGAAAGGAACCTGGATGTTTTGGCTCTGAGTGAAACGAAGCTCAAGGGTAAAGGGGAAGAGTGGTTTGGGAATGTCTGGGGAGTAAAGTCAGGGGTTAGTGAGAGGACAAGAGCAAGGGAAGGAGTAGCAATACTCCTGAAACAGGAGTTGTGGGAGTATGTGATAGAATGTAAGAAAGTAAATTCTCGATTAATATGGGTAAAACTGAAAGTTGATGGAGAGAGGTGGGTGATTATTGGTGCATATGCACCCGGGCATGAGAAGAAAGATCATGAGAGGCAAGTGTTTTGGGAGCAGCTGAATGAGTGTGTTAGTGGTTTTGATGCACGAGACCGGGTTATAGTGATGGGTGATTTGAATACAAAGGTGAGTAATGTGGCAGTTGAGGGAATAATTGGTATACATGGGGTGTTCAGTGTTGTAAATGGAAATGGTGAAGAGCTTGTAGATTTATGTGCTGAAAAAGGACTGATGATTGGGAATACCTGGTTTAAAAAGCGCGATATACATAAGTATACTTATGTAAGTAGGAGAGATGGCCAGAGAGCGTTATTGGATTACGTGTTAATTGACAGGCGTGCGAAAGAGAGACTTTTGGATGTTAATGTGCTGAGAGGTGCAACTGGAGGGATGTCTGATCATTATCCTGTGGAGGCTAAGGTGAAGATTTGTATGGGTTTTCGGAAAAGAAGAGTGAATGTTGGGGTGAAGAGGGTGGTGAGAGTAAGTGAGCTTGGGAAGGAGACCTGTGTGAGGAAGTACCAGGAGAGACTGAGTACAGAATGGAAAAAGGTGAGAGCAATGGAAGTAAGGGGTGTGGGGGAGGAATGGGATGTATTTAGGGAATCAGTGATGGATTGCGCAAAAGATGCTTGTGGCATGAGAAGAGTGGGAGGTGGGTTGATTAGAAAGGGTAGTGAGTGGTGGGATGAAGAAGTAAGAGTATTAGTGAAAGAGAAGAGAGAGGCATTTGGACGATTTTTGCAGGGAAAAAATGCAATTGAGTGGGAGATGTATAAAAGAAAGAGACAGGAGGTCAAGAGAAAGGTGCAAGAGGTGAAAAAAAAGGGCAAATGAGAGTTGGGGTGAGAGAGTATCATTAAATTTTAGGGAGAATAAAAAGATGTTCTGGAAGGAGGTAAATAAAGTGCGTAAGACAAGGGAGCAAATGGGAACTTCGGTGAAGGGCGCAAATGGGGAGGTGATAACAAGTAGTGGTGATGTGAGAAGGAGATGGAGTGAGTATTTTAAAGGTTTGTTGAATGTGTTTGATGATAGAGTGGCAGATATAGGGTGTTTTGGTCGAGGTGGTGTGCAAAGTGAGAGGGTTAGGGAAAATGATTTGGTAAACAGAGAAGAGGTAGTGAAAGCTTTGCGGAAGATGAAAGCCGGCAAGGCAGCAGGTTTGGATGGTATTGCAGAGGAATTTATTAAAAAAGGGGGTGACTGTATTGTTGACTGGTTGGTAAGGTTATTTAATGTATGTATGACTCATGGTGAGGTGCCTGAGGATTGGCGGAATGCGTGCATAGTGCCATTGTACAAAGGCAAAGGGGATAAGAGTGAGTGCTCAAATTAGAGAGGTATAAGTTTGTTGAGTATTCCTGGTAAATTATATGGGAGGGTATTGATTGAGAGGGTGAAGGCATGTACAGAGCATCAGATTGGGGAAGAGCAGTGTGGTTTCAGAAGTGGTAGAGGATGTGTGGATCAGGTGTTTGCTTTGAAGAATGTATGTGAGAAATACTTAGAAAAGCAAATGGATTTGTATGTAGCATTTATGGATCTGGAGAAGGCATATGATA
>NC_092248.1:16169069-16184069 GCF_036320965.1 Panulirus ornatus
GGCACTATGCACGCATTCCGCCAATCCTCAGGCACCTCACCGTGAGTCATACATACATTAAATAACCTTACCAACCAGTCAACAATATATATAGTTATCCCTGGGGACAGGGAAGAAAGAATACTTACCACGTGTTCCCTACGTGTCGTAAAAGGCGACTGAACGGAAATGGAGTTGGGAGCTGGAAATCCTCCCGTCTCGTTTTTATTTTCATTTTTTTAATTTTCCAAAAGAGGGAACAGAGAAGGGGGCCAGGTGAGGATATTCCCTCAAAGGCCCAATCCTTTGTTCTCAACACTACCTCGATAACGCGGGAAATGGCGATAGTTTGAAAGAAAATAAATGAATGAATATATATATATATATATATATATATATATATATATATATATATATATATATATATATATATATATATATATATATATATATATTTATATTCCTATGAGTCCACGGGGAAAATGAAGAAACAGGAGAGACTAAGTACAGAATGGAAAAAGGTGAGAGCAATGGAAATAAGGGGGGTGGGTGAGGAATGGGATGTATTTAGGGAATCAGTGATGGATTGCGCAAAAGATGCTTGTGGCATGAGAAGCGTGGGAGGTGGGTTGATTAGAAAGGGTAGTGAGTGGTGGGATGAAGAAGTAAGATTATTAGTGAAAGAGAAGAGAGAGGCATTTGGACGATTTTTGAAGGGAAAAAATGCAATAGAGTGGGAGATGTATAAAAGAAAGAGACAGGAGGTCAAGAGAAAGGTGCAAGAGGTGAAAAAGAGGGCAAATGAGAGCTCGGGAGAGAGAGTATCATTAAATTTTAGGGAGAACAAAAAGATTTTTGGAAGGAGGTAAATAAAGTGCGTAAGACAAGGGAGAAAATGGGAACTTCAGTGAAGGGCGCAAATGAGGTGATAAGAAGTCGTGGTGATGTGAGAAGGGGATGGATGAGTATTTTGAAGGTTTCTTGAATGTGTTTGATGATAGAGTGGCAGATATAGGGTGTTTTGGTCGAGGTGGTGTGTAAAGTGAGAGGGTTAGGGAAAATGATTTGGTAAACAGAGTAGAGGTAGTAAAAGCTTTGCGGAAGATGAAAGCCGGCAAGGCAGCAGGTTTGGATGGTATTGCAGTGGAATTTATTAAAAAAGGGGGTGACTGTATTTTTTGACTGGTTGGTAAGGTTATTTAATGTATGTATGACTCATGGTGAGGTGCCTGAGGATTGGCGGAATGCGTGCATAGTGCCATTGTACAAAGGCAAAGGGGATAAGAGTGAGTGCTCAAATTTCAGAGGTATAAGTTTGTTGAGTATTCCTGGTAAATTATATGGGAGGGTATTGATTGAGAGGGTGAAGGCGTGTACAAAGCATTAGATTGGGAAAGAGCAGTGTGGTTTCAGAAGTGTTAGAGGATTTGTGGATAAGGTGTTTGCTTTGAAAAATGTATGTGAGAAATACTTAGAAAAGCAAATGGATTTGTATGTAGCATTTATGGATCTGGAGAAGGCATATGATAGAGTTGATAGAGATGCTCTGTGGAAGGTATTAAGAATATATGGTGTGGGAGGCAAGTTGTTAGAAGCAGTAAAAAGTTTTTATCGAGGTTGTGAGGCATGTGTACTTGTAGGAAGAGAGTAAAGTGATTGATTCTCAGTGAATGTAGGTTTGCGACAGGGGTGTGTGATGTCTCCATGATTGTTTAATTTGTTTATGGATGGAGTTGTTAGGGAGGTGAATGCAAGAGATTTGGAAAGAGGGGCAAGTATGAAGTCTGTTGTGGATGAGCGAGCTTGGAAAGTGAGTCAGTTGTTGTTCGCTGATGATATAGCGCTGGTGGCTGATTCATGTGAGAAACTGCAGAAGCTGGTGACTGAGTTTGGTAAAGTGTGTGAAAGAAGAAAGTTAAGAGTAAATGTGAATAAGAGCAAGGTTATTAGGTACAGTAGGGTTGAGGGTCAAGTCAATTGGGAGGTAAGTTTGAATGGAGAAAAACTGGAGGAAGTGAAGTGTTTTAGATATCTGGGAGTGGATCTGGCAGCGGATGGAACCATGGAAGCGGTGGTGAATCATAGGGTGGGGGATGGGGCGAAAAAAATAATGCACCGAAAGCACACCTCCCTTTCAACATCCAGGCCCCACACAACTTTCCATGTTTTACCCCAGACGCTTCAAATGCCCTGGATCAATCCATTGGCAAAATGTCGACCCCGGTATACCACATCGTTATAATTCACTGTATTTCTTGCACGCATTTCACCCTCTTGCATGTTCAGGTTCCGATCACTCAAAATCTTTTTCACTCCATCCTTCCACCTCCAATTTGGTCTCCCTCATCGTTCCCTCCACCTCTGACATATATATAATCTTGGTCAATCTTTCCTTACTCATTCTCTCCATGTGACCAAACCATTTCACAACACCCTCTTCTGCTCTCTCAACGACATTCTGTTTATTACCACACATCTCTCATACACTTACATTACTTACTCGATCAAATCATCTCACACCACATATTGTCCTCAAACATCACATTTCCAGCACATCCACCCTCCTGCGCACAACTCTATCCATAGCCCACACCTCGCAACCATACAAAATTGTTGGAACCACTATTCCTTCATACATACCCATTTTTGCTTTCCGAGATACTGTTCTCGTCTTCCACACATTCTTCAAGGCGCCCAGGATTTTCGCCCCCTCCCCCACCCTATGATTCACCTCTGATTCCATGGTTCCATCCGCTGCCAGATCCACTCCCAGATATCTAAAACACTTCACTTCCTCCAGTTTTTCTCCATTCAAACTTACCTCCCAATTGACTTGACCCTCAAACCTACTGTACCTAATAACCTTGCTCTTATTCACATTTACTCTTAACTTTCTTCTTTCACACACTTTACCAAACTCAGTCACCAGCTTCTGCAGTTTCTCATATGAATCAGCCACCAGCGCTATATCATCAGCGAACAACAACTGACTCACTTTCCAAGCTCGCTCATCCACAACAGACTTCATACTTGCCCCTCTTTCCAAATCTCTTGCATTCACCTCCCTAACAACTCCATCCATAAACAAATTAAACAATCATGGAGACATCACACACCCCTGTCGCAAACCTACATTCACTGAGAATCAATCACTTTACTCTCTTCCTACAAGTACACATGCCTCACAACCTCGATAAAAACTTTTTACTGCTTCTAACAACTTGCCTCCCACACCATATATTCTTAATACCTTCCACAGAGCATCTCTATCAACTCTATCATATGCCTTCTCCAGATCCATAAAAGCTACATACAAATCCATTTGCTTTTCTAAGTATTTCTCACATACATTCTTCAAAGCAAACACCTGATCCACAAATCCTCTGCCACTTCTGAAACCACACTGCTCTTCCCCAATCTAATGCTTTGTACACGCCTTCACCCTCTCAATCAATACCCTTCCATATAATTTACCAGGAATACTCAACAAACTTATACCTCTGAAATTTGAGCACTCACTCTTATCCCCTTTGCCTTTGTACAATGGCACTATGCACGCATTCCGCCAATCCTCAGGCACCTCACCATGAGTCATACATACATTAAATAACCTTACCAACCAGTCAATAATGCAGTCACCCCCTTTTTTAATAAATTCCACTGCAATACCATCCAAACCTGCTGCCTTGCCGGCTTTCATCTTCCGCAAAGCTTTCACTACCTCTACTCTGTTTACCAAATCATTTTCCCTAACCCTCTCACTTTACACACCACCTCGACCAAAACACCCTATATCTGCCACTCTATAATCAAACACATTCAACAAACCTTCAAAATACTCATTCCATCTCACATCACCACTACTTGTTATCACCTCCCCATTTGCGCCCTTCACTGAAGTTCCCATTTGCTCCCTTCCTCACACAAGTCTCCTTCCCAAGCTCACTTACTCTCACCACCCTCTTCACCCCAACATTCACTCTTCCTTTCTGAAAACCCATACAAATCTTCACCTTAGCCTCCACAAGATAATGATCAGACATCCCTCCAGTTGCACCTCTTAGCACATTAACATCCAAAAGTCTCTCTTTCGCGCGCCTATCAATTAGCAAGTAATCCAATAACGCTCTCTGGCCATCTCTCCTACTTACATACGTATACTTATGTATATCTCGCTTTTTAAACCAGGTATTCCCAATCACCAGTCCTTTTTCAGCACATAAATCTACAAGCTCTTCACCATTTCCATTTACAATACTGAACACTCCATGTACACCAATCATTCCCTCAACTGCCACATTACTCACCTTTGCATTCAAATCACCCATCACTATAACCCGGTCTCGTGCATCAAAACCACTAACACACTCATTCAGCTGCTCCCAAAACACTTGCCTCTCATGAGCTTTCTTCTCATGCCCAGGTGCATATGCACCAATAATCACCCATCTCTCTCCATCAACTTTCAGTTTTGCCCATATCAATCGAGAATTTACTTTCTTACATTCTATCACATACTCCCACAACTCCTGTGTCAGGAGTATTGCTACTCCTTCCCTTGCTGTTGTCCTCTCACTAACCCCTGACTTTACTCCCAAGACATTCCCAAACCACTTTTCCCCTTTACCCTTGAGCTTCGTTTCACTCAGAGCCAAAACATCCAGGTTCCTTTCCTCAAACATACTACCTATCTCTCCTTTTCTCACATCTTGGTTACATCCACACACATTTAGACACCCCAATCTGAGTCTACGAAGAAGATGAGCACTCCCGCGTGACTCCTTCTGTTTCCTATTTTTAGAAAGTTAAAATACAAGGAGGGGAGGCTTTATATATATATATATATATATATATATATATATATATATATATATATATATATATATATATATATATATATATATATATATATATGTATATATATATATATATATATATATATATATATATATATATATATATATATATATATATATATATATATATATATATATATATATATATATATATATATATATATATATATATACACATATGTATACATATATATATATATATATATATATATATATATATATATATATATATATATATATATATATATATATATATATATATATATATATATATATATATATATATATATATATATATATATATATATATATATATATATATATGTATATATATATATATATATATATATATATATATATATATATATATATATATATATATATATATATATATATATATATATATATATATATATATATATATATATATATATATATATATATATATTATCCCTGGGGATAGGGGATTAAGAATACTTCCCACGTATTCCCTGCGTGTCGTAGAAGGCGACTAAAAGGGGAGGGAGCGGGGGGCTGGAAATCCTTCCCTCTCGTTTTTTTTTTAATTTTCCAAAAGAAGGAACAGAGGCGGCCAGGTGAGGATATTCCGAAAAAGGCCCAGTCCTCTGTTCTTAGCGCTACCTCGCTAATGCGGGAAATGGCGAATAGTTTGAAAAAAAAAAAAAAAAATATATATATATATATTTTTTTTTTTTTTTTTTTTTATACTTTGTCGCTGTCTCCCGCGTTTGCGAGGTAGCGCAAGGAAACAGACGAAAGAAATGACCCAACCCCCCCACCCCATACACATGTACATACACACGTCCAGACACGCAAATATACATACCTACACAGCTTTCCATGGTTTACCCCAGACGCTTCACATGCCTTGCTTCAATCCACTGACAGCACGTCAACCCCTGTATACCACATGACTCCAATTCACTCTATTTCTTGCCCTCCTTTCACCCTCCTGCATGTTGTGGCCCCGATCACACAAAATCTTTTTCACTCCATCTTTCCACCTCCAATTTGGTCTCCCTCTTCTCCTCGTTCCCTCCACCTCCGACACATATATCCTCTTGGTCAATCTCTCCTCACTCATTCTCTCCATGTGCCCAAACCATTTCAAAACACCCTCTTCTGCTCTCTCGACCACGCTCTTTTTATTTCCACACATCTCTCTTACCCTTACGTTACTTACTCGATCAAACCACCTCACACCACACATTGTCCTCAAACATCTCATTTCCAGCACATCCATCCTCCTGCGCACATCTCTATCCATAGCCCACGCCTCGCAACCATACAGCATTGTTGGAACCACTATTCCCTCAAACATACCCATTTTTGCTTTCCGAGATAATGTTCTCGACTTCCACACATTTTTCAAGGCTCCCAAAATTTTCGCCCCCTCCCCCACCCTATGATCCACTTCCGCTTCCATGGTTCCATCCGCTGACAGATCCACTCCCAGATATCTAAAACACTTCACTTCCTCCAGTTTTTCTCCATTCAAACTCACCTCCCAATTGACTTGACCCTCACCCCTACTGTACCTAATAACCTTGCTCTTATTCACATTTACTCTCAACTTTCTTCTTCCACACACTTTACCAAACTCAGTCACCAGCTTCTGCAGTTTCTCACATGAATCAGCCACCAGCGCTGTATCATCAGCGAACAACAATTGACTCACTTCCCAAGCTCTCTCATCCCCAACAGACTTCATACTTGCCCCTCTTTCCAGGACTCTTGCATTTACCTCCTTTACAACCCCATCCATAAACAAATTAAACAACCATGGAGACATCACACACCCCTGCCGCATATATATATATATATATATATATATATATATATATATATATATATATATATATATATATATATATATATATATATATATATATATATATATATATATATATATATATATATATATTTAAACAACCATGGAGACATCACACACCCCTGCCGCAAACCTACATTCACTGAGAACCAATCACTTTCCTCTCTTCCTACACGTACACATGCCTTACATCCTCGATAAAAACTTTTCACTGCTTATAACAACTTTCCTCCCACACCATATATTCTTAATACCTTCCACAGAGCATCTCTATCAACTGTATCATATGCCTTCTCCAGATCCATAAATGCTACATACAAATCCATTTGCTTTTCTAAGTATTTCTCACATACATTCTTCAAAGCAAACACCTGATTCACACATCCTCTACCACTTCTGAAACCACACTGCTCTTCCCCAATCTGATGCTCTGTACATGCCTTCACCCTCTCAATCAATACCCTCCCATATAATTTACCAGGAATACTCAACAAACTTATACCTCTGTAATTTGAGCACTCACTCTTATCCCCTTTGCCTTTGTACAATGGCACTATGCACGCATTCCGCCAATCCTCAGGCACCTCACCATGAGTCATACATACATTAAATAACCTTACCAACCAGTCAACAATACAGTCACCCCCTTTTTTAATAAATTCCACTGCAATACCATCCAAACCTGCTGCCTTGCCGGCTTTCATCTTCCGCAAAGCTTTCACTACCTCTTCTCTGTTTACCAAATCATTTTCCCTAACCCTCTCACTTTGCACACCACCTCGACCAAAACATCCTATATCTGCCACTCTATCATCAAACACATTCAGCAAACCTTCAAAATACTCACTCCATCTCCTTCTCACATCACCACTACTTGTTATCACCTCCCCATTTGCGCCCTTCACTGAAGTTCCCATTTGCTCCCTTGTCTTACGCACTTTATTTACCTCCTTCCAGAACATCTTTTTATTCTCCCTAAAATTTAATGATACTCTCTCACCTCAACTCTCATTTGCCCTTTTTTTCACCTCTTGCACCTCTCTCTTGACCTCCTGTCTCTTTCTTTTATACATCTCCCACTCAATTGCATTTTTTCCCTGCAAAAATCGTCCAAATGCCTCTCTCTTCTCTTTCACTAATACTCTTACTTCTTCATCCCACCACTTACTACTCTTTCTAATCAACCCACCTCCCACTCTTCTCATGCCACAAGCATCTTTTGCGCAATCCATCACTGATTCCCTAAATACATCCCATTCCTCCCTCACTCCCCTTACTTCCATTGTTCTCACCTTTTTCCATTCTGTGCTAAGTCTCTCCTGGTACTTCCTCACACAGGTCTCCTTCTCAAGCTCACTTACTCTCACCACCCTCTTCACCCCAACATTCACTCTTCTTTTCTGAAAACCCATACAAATCTTCACCTTAGCCTCCACAAGATAATGATCAGACATCCCTCCAGTTGCACCTCTCAGCACATTAACATCCAAAAGTCTCTCTTTCGCACGCCTGTCAATTAACACGTAAACCAATAACGCTCTCTGGCCATCTCTCCTACTTACATAAGTATACTTATGTATATCTCGCTTTTTAAACCAGGTATTCCCAATCATCAGTCCTTTTTCAGCACATAAATCTACAATCTCTTCACCATTTCCATTTACAACACTGAACACCCCATGTATACCAATTATTCCCTCAACTGCCACATTACTCACCTTTGCACTCAAATTACCCATCACTATAACCCGGTCTCGTGCATCAAAACCACTAACACACTCATTCAGCTGCTCCCAAAACACTTGCCTCTCATGATCTTTCTTCTCATGCCCAGGTGCATATGCTCCAATAATCACCCATCTCTCTCCATCAACTTTCAGTTTTACCCATATTAATCGAGAATTTACTTTCTTACATTCTATCACGTACTCCCACAACTCCTGTTTCAGGAGTAGTGCTACTCCTTCCCTTGCTCTTGTCCTCTCACTAACCCCTGACTTTACTCCCAAGACATTCCCAAACCACTCTTCCCCTTCACCCTTGAGGTTCGTTTCACTCAGAGCCAAAACATCCAGGTTCCTTTCCTCAAACATACTACCTATATATATATAAATATGTATATGTATATATATATATATATATATATATATATATATATATATATATATATATATATATATACATATATATATATATATATATATATATATATATATATATATATATATATATATATATATATATATATTTATTTTTTTTTATTATACTTTGCCGCTGTCTCCCGCGTTTGCGAGGTAGCGCAAGGAAACAGACGAAAGAAATGGCCCAACCCCCCCCCATACACATGTATATACATACGCCCACACACGCAAATATACATACCTACACAGCTTTCCATGGTTTACCCCAGACGCTTCACATGCCTTGATTCAATCCACTGACAGCACGTCAACCTCGGTATACCACATCGCTCCAATTCACTCTATTCCTTGCCCTCCTTTCACCCTCCTGCATGTTCAGGCCCCGATCACACAAAATCTTTTTCACTCCATCTTTCCACCTCCAATTTGGTCTCCCTCTTCTCCTTGTTCCCTCCACCTCCGACACATATATCCTCTTGGTCAATCTTTCCTCACTCATTCTCTCCATATGCCCAAACCACTTCAAAACACCCTCTTCTGCTCTCTCAACCACGCTCTTTTTATTTCCACACATCTCTCTTACCCTTACGTTGCTCACTCGATCAAACCACCTCACACCACACATTGTCCTCAAACATCTCATTTCCAGCACATCCATCCTCCTGCGCACAACTCTATCCATAGCCCACGCCTCGCAACCATACAACATTGTTGGAACCATTATTCCTTCAAACATACCCATTTTTGCTTTCCGAGATAATATTCTCGACTTCCACACATTCTTCAAGGCCCCCAGGATTTTCGCCCCCTCCCCCACCCTATGATCCACCTCCGCTTCCATGGTTCCATCCGCTGCCAGACCCACTCCCAGATATCTAAAACACTTCACTTCCTCCAGTTTTTCTCCATTCAAACTCACCTCCCAATTGACTTGACCCTCAACCCTACTGTACCTAATAACCTTGCTCTTATTCACATTTACTCTTAACTTTCTTCTTCCACACACTTTTCCAAACTCAGTCACCAGCTTCTGCAGTTTCTCACATGAATCAGCTACCAGCGCTGTATCATCAGCGAACAACAACTGACTCACTTCCCAAGCTCTCTCATCCCCAACAGACTTCATACTTGCCCCTCTTTCCAAAACTCTTGCATTTACCTCCCTAACAACCCCATCCATAAACATTTCCTTTTTTCCATAGCCAGAGGTTGAACCATTATGTGACATTCATTTTTTTCATTCATTTCAAGCTAGAAGTGTCAGTTTTCTAAATTGTTTCTTACATTTTTCATATATATATATATGTATGTGTGTGTGTGTGTATATATGCGTATGTATGTGTATGTGTGTGTATGTGTATATGTATATATATATGTATATTATCCCTGGGGATAGGGGTGAAAGAATACTTCCCACGTATTCCTCGCGTGTCGTAGAAAGCGACTAGAGGGGACGGGAGCGGGGGGCCAGAAATCCTCCACTCCTTGTATTAACTTTCTAAAATGGGAAACAGAAGAAGGAGTCACGCGGGGAGTGCTCATCCTTCTCGAAGGCTCAGAGTGGGGTGCCTAAATGTGTGTGGATGTAACCAAGATGTGAAAAAAGGAGAGATAGGTAGTATGTTTGAGGAAAGGAACCTGGATGTTTTGGCTCTGAGTGAAACGAAACTCAAGGGTAAAGGGGAAGAGTGGTTTGGGAATGTCTGGGGAGTAAAGTCAGGGGTTAGTGAGAGGACAAGAGCAAGGGAAGGAGTAGCAATACTCCTGAAACAGGAGTTGTGGGAGTATATGATAGAGTGTAAGAAAGTAAATTCTCGAATAATATGGGTAAAACTGAAAGTTGATGGAGAGAGGTGGGTGATTATTGGTGCATATGCACCTGGGCATGAGAAGAAAGATCAAGAGAGGCAAGTGTTTTGGGAGCAGCTGAATGAGTGTGTTAGTGGTTTTAATGTTGAACGTGTTTGATGATAGAGTAGCAGATATAGGGTGTTTTGGTCGAGGTGGTGTGCAAAGTGAGAGGGTTAGGGAAAATGATTTGGTAAACAGAGAAGAGGTAGTAAAAGCTTTGCGGAAGACGAAAAGCGGCAAGGCAGCAGGTTTGGATGGTATTCCAGTGGAACTCATTAAAAATGGGGGTGACTGTATTGTTGACTGGTTGGTAAGGTTATTTAATGTATGAATGATTCATGGTGAGGTGCCTGAGGATTGGCGGAATGCGTGCATAGTGCCATTGTACAAAGGCAAAGGGAATAAGAGTGAGTGCTCAAATTACAGAGGTATAAGTTTGTTGAGTATTTCTGTTAAATTATATGGGAGGGTATTGATTGAGAGGGTGAAGGCATGTACAGAGCATCAGATTGGGGAAGAGCAGTGTGGTTTCAGAAGTGGTAGAGGATGTGTGGATCAGGTGTTTGCTTTGAAGAATGTATGTGAGAAATACTGAGAAAAGCAAATGGATTTGTATGTAGATTTATGGATCTGGAGAAGGCATATGATAGAGTTGATAGAGATGCTCTGTGGAAGGTATTAAGAATATATGGTGTGGGAGGCAAGTTGTTAGAAGCAGTGAAAAGTTTTTATCGAGGATGTAAGGCATGTGTACGTGTAGGAAGAGAGGAAAGTGATTGGTTCTCAGTGAATGTAGGTTTGCGGCAGGGGTGTGTGATGTCTCCATGGTTGTTTAATTTGTTTATGGATGTGGTTGTTAGGGAGGTGAATGCAAGAGTTTTGGAAAGAGGGGCAAGTATGAAGTCTGTTGGGGATGAGAGAGCTTGGGAAGTGAGTCAGTTGTTGTTCGCTGATGATACAGCGCTGGTGGCTGATTCATGTGAGAAACTGCAGAAGCTGGTGACTGAGTTTGGTAAAGTGTGTGAAAGAAGAAAGTTAAGAGTAAATGTGAATAAGAGCAAGGTTATTAGGTACAGTAGGGTTGAGGGTCAAGTCAATTGGGAGGTGAGTTTGAATGGAGAAAAACTGGAGGAAGTGAAGTGTTTTAGATATCTGGGAGTGGATCTGGCAGCGGATGGAACCATGGAAGCGGAAGTGGATCATAGGGTGGGGGAGGGGGCGAAAATTCTGGAGCCTTGAAGAATGTGTGGAAGTCGAGAACATTATCTCGGAAAGCAAAAATAGGTATGTTTGAAGGAATAGTGGTTCCAACAATGTTGTATGGTTGCGAGGCGTGGGCTATGGATAGAGTTGTGCGCAGGAGGATGGATGTGCTGGAAATGAGATGTTTGAGGACTATGTGTGGTGTGAGGTGGTTTGATCGAGTAAGTAACGTAAGGGTAAGAGAGATGTGTGGAAATAAAAAGAGCGTGGTTGAGAGAGCAGAAGAGGGTGTTTTGAAATGGTTTGGGCACATGGAGAGAATGAGTGAGGAGAGATTGACCAAGAGGATATATGTGTCGGAGGTGGAGGGAACGAGAAGAGGGAGACCAAATTGGAGGTGGAAAGATGGAGTGAAAAAGATTGTGTGTGATCGGGGCCTGAACATGCAGGAGGGTGAAAGGAGGGCAAGGAATTGAGTGAATTGGAGCGATGTGGTATACCGGGGTTGACGTGCTGTCAGTGGATTGAATCGGGGCATGTGAAGCGTCTCAGGTAAACCATGGAAAGCTGTGTAGGTATGTATATTTGAGTGTGTGGACGTATGTATATACATGTGTATGGGGGTGGGTTGGGCCATTTCTTTCGTCTGTTTCCTTGCGCTACCTCGCAAACGCTGGAGACAGCGACAAAGCAAAAAAAAAAAAAAAAAAAAATATATATATATATATATATATATATATATATATATATATATATATATATATATATATATATATATATATATATATATATATATATATATATATATATCCCTGGGGATAGGGGAAAAAGAATACTTCCGACGCATTCCACACGTGTCGTAGAAGGCGAATAAAGGGGACGGGAGCGGAGGGCTAGAAACCCTCCCCTCCTTGTATTCTAACTTTCTCAGAGTGGTAACAGAAGAAGGAGTCACGCGGGGAGTGCTCATCCTCCTGCAATTCTCAGATTGGGGTGTCTAAATGTGTGTGGATGTAATCAAGATGAAAAAAAAGGAGAGATAGGTAGTATGTTTGAGGAAAGGAACCTGGATGTTTTGGCTCTGTGTGAAATGAAGCTCAAGGGTAAAGGGGAAGAGTTATTTGGGAATGTCTTGGGAGTAAAGTCAGGGGTTAGTGAGTGGACAAGGGCAAGGGAATAAGAAGCACTACTCCTGAAACAGGTGTGACGGGAGTATGTGATAGAGTGTAAGAAAGTAAATTCTAGATTAATATAGGTAAAACTGAAATTTGATGGAGAGAGGTAGGGTATTATTGGTGCATATGCACCTGGGCATAAGAAAGATCATGAGAGACAAGTGTTTTGGGAGCAGCTGAATGAGTGTGTGAGGGGTTTTGATGCACGAGACCTGGTTATAGTGATGGGTGATTTGAATACAAAGGTGAGTAATGTGGCAGTTGAGGGAATACTTGGTATACATGGGGTGTCCGGTGTTGTAAATGGAAATGGTGAAGAGCTTGTAGATTTATGTGCTGAAAAAGGACTGGTGATTGGGAATACCTGGTCTAGAAAGAGAGATATACATATGAATACGCATGTAAGTAGGAGAGATGTCCAGAGAGCCTTATTGGATTACGTGTTAATTCATAAGCGCGCGAAAGAGAGACTTATGGATGTAAATGTGCTGAGAGGTGCAAATGGAGGGATGTCTGATCATTATCTTGTGGGGGCGAAGGTGAAGATTTGTAAAGATTTGCAGAGAAGAAGAGAGAATTTTGGGGTGAAGAGAGTGGTGAGAGTAAGTGAGCTTGGGAAGGAGACTTGTGTGAGAAAGTACTGGGACAGACTGAGTAAAGAATGGAAAAAGGTGAGAACAAAGGAGGTAAGAGGAGTGGGGGAGGAATGGGATGTGTTTACGGAAGCAGTGATGGATTGCGCAAAAGATGCTTGTGGCATGAGAAGCATGGGAGGTGGGCAGATTAGAAAGGGTAGTGAGTGGTGGGATGAAGATTATTAGTGAAAAGGAAGAGAGAGGTATTTGGACGATTTTTGAAGGGAAAAAATGCAAATGAGTGGGAGATGTATAAAAGAAAGAGACAGGAGGTCAAGAGAAAGGTGCAAGAGGTGAAAAAGAGGGCAAATGAGAGTTGGGGTGAGAGAGTAACATTAAATTTTAGGGAGAATAAAAAGATATTTTGGAAGGAGGTAAATAAAGTGCGTAAGACAAGGGAACAAATGGGAACTTCGGTGAAGGGGGCTAATGGGGAGGTGATAACAAGTAGTGGTGATGTGAGAAGGAGATGGAGTGAGTTTTTTGAAGTTTTGTTGAAAGTGTTTGATGATAGAGTGGCAGATATAGGGTGTTTTGGTCGAGGTGGTGTGCAAAGTGAGAGGGTTAAGGAAAATGATTTGATAAACAGAGAAGAGGTAGTAAAAGCTTTGCGGAAGACGAAAAGCGGCAAGGCAGCAGGTTTGGATGGTATTCCAGTGGAACTCATTAAAAATGGGGGTGACTGTATTGTTGACTGGTTGGTAAGGTTATTTAATGTATGTATGATTCATGGTGAGGTGCCTGAGGACTGGCAGAATGCTTGCATAGTGCCATTGTACAAAGGCAAAGGGTATAAGAGTGAGTGCGCAAATTACAGAGGTATAAGTTTGTTGAGTATTCCTGGTAATTATATGGTAGGGTATTGATTGAGAGGGTGAATGCAAATGCAGAACATCAGATTGGGGAAGAGCAGTGTGGTTTCAGAAGAGGTAGAGGATGTGTGGATCAGGTGTTTGCTTTGAAGAATGTATGTGAGAAATACTTTGAAAAGAAATTGGATTTTTATGTATCATATATGGATTTGGAGAAGGCATATGACAGAGTTGATAGAGATGCTCTGTGGAAGGCATTAAGAATATATGGTGTGGGAGGCAAGTTGTTAGAAGCAGGGAAAAGTTCTTATCGACGATGTAAGGCATCTGTACGTGTAAGAAGAGTGGAAAGTGATTGGTTCTCAGTGAATGTAGGTTTACAGCAGGGGTGGGTGATGTCTCCATGGTTGTTTAATTTGTTTATGGATGGAGTTGTTAGGGAGGTGAATGCAAGAGTTTTGGAAAGAGGGGCAAGTAAGCAGTCTGTTTTGGATGA
>NC_092248.1:16189069-16200590 GCF_036320965.1 Panulirus ornatus
TTTAAGGTGTTAATAGCTCTTATAAATCTTTTAGGGCAATTAGGATCCACTGGTTTTCACAAAATGGCATACACTAAACCCTTAAAGATATTAATCTCATCATTACTTAAATTACTGTATTTTTCTAAATTACAAAAGGAATTTGTGACATCAACACAGCTGGCTTCCCTGTTAGGGCAAACTAAACTTAAACCATAGCCTGATGCACACAAGGAATTCTTATCTAGTTGTTTATTAGACAGGTTTACCACAAAAGATGGGTTTGTGTTCTTGGTCCAGTCGCTGTTTTCATTAAGATGGTTCAGCTTACAATTTAGTGATACTTAGAGACTATTTCGTTCTTTCCTAAATCTATCATAGCAATAGTCCTACATCCGATTCTTCCAGTGTCTCGGTATTGCAGTTTGAAAGGCACGTTTCTTCGCTCTAGAAATGCGATGAGCCTCCTACATTTCAAATTTCTTTAATTCAATGTTTTTTTCTTTGAAATAATATTTTGGAATTGGTCAAATGGTCGACCAGACAGCTACAATAATCGTTGAGGTAGGACAGATCTTGGCATCACTTGTTCATCAAGGCATTACCTAAGGAATCCTAATCATAGCTTCAGTTGGTGGGCCTTGATTAGCGATTCGGAGAAAGCAGTAACGAAAGGAGAAAGTCCAGGACAGCTTGTAGAGAAGTATTAGAAGAGCGGTGTGGAATCCATGTTGGAAAGGATCACAATTTTGCGCGTGATCAAGATATTCCTATGAGTTCACGGGGAAAATGAGACACGATAAGTTACCAAGTGCACTTTCGTGTAATAATCACATCATCAGGGGAGATACAAGAGAGAAATATAAGTCATCTCAAAAAAAGACAAGGATATACATATTACGAAAGCAGATAAGGCTGACACTGTTGTGATTTTAGTCAAAAGTGACTATCTATCTAAAATAAATAATCTAAATCATAACACAACATATTCTGAACTTAGTAAAAATCCTTAAGAAGCACTGAATTCTCATTTCAATAAAGAAATGAATTTGGTGTTGAAAGGAAATCGTTCTCTTATCAAAAGCTTTCATCTTTGTCCCCTTCATTGCCATATATGTATGGACTTATCAAAACACATAAACAAAATATTCCAGCAATACCTATAGTAAGTGCAGTAGGCTCCAGCACATATAAATTGTCAAAATGGTTAGTTTCTTTATTAAGCCCTTTAGTAGGTAAGGTATCATATTTTGATATCATGAACAATATAGATTTAGTCAACAAGCTAAACAATATCAACGTTAATTCTGATTTCAAACTAGTTAGCTTTGATGTTTCCTCACTTTTCACTAAAGTTCCAGTAGATGACCTTTTAGAATATTTATTTGATGTCTTGGATGATTTTCATTTACCTGTTTCAAAATCTGTTTTCACTGAACTGATAAAATTGTGTATAAAAGACTGTGTATTTCAATTCAATGGAGATTATTATGCTCACAAAATTTGTATGGCAATGGGTAACCCGCTTTCACCTGTACTAAGTAATCATTTTATGGAATTTTTTTAAACAAAATTACTAAAGGATATCCTACCTTCTAACGCAATTTGGTTTAGGTATGTAGATGATGTTCTTTGTGTTTGGCCTACAAATGAAAATTTACAAATATTTCTCCTCTTGCTTAACAATTTAGTACCTTCCATCAAATCTACTGCAGAAAATGAAAATAATTGTATATTACCAATTTTAGATTGCATGACTCATAGGCAAAGAAACAAGTTTTTTTGTTTAGCATATACAGAAAACCCACCAATGTATTCTCATATATCCATTATTACTCATCTCAACATGACAGAGTTAAATTATCATTTCAATCTATGTTCCTTAAGGCATTACGTATTTGCAGTCCAGAGGTTATTGATGATGAGTTTGAGAATATATATTCTATTGGATCTAAGCTAAAGTACCCTAGATCTTTCATTGATAAATCCCTTAAGGTAGCAAAGAAATCATTTTATAGAGTTGAGCCCAAACGTCCCATTGACACCAAGAATCTTTTAGTTCTCCCTTTTAATGATAATTTCACTTAACTTCCCATGTTGCTTAAATCGTTTAATGTAAATATTACCTTTAGCAACAATAATTCTATAAAGAATATCTTAATCAGAAACTCACCAGAAAATTCTCTTGGATGCATCTATAGAGTGCCTTCTGGAAATTGTGATAAATCTTATGTTGGTCAGACTGGTAAGGATCTTTCTGTTAAACTTAAGCAACATAAATGTAGTATAAGAACGGTGTGGAATTCACACCGCTCTTCTATTACTTCTCTACAGGCTGTCCTGGACTTTCTCCTTTCGTTAATTCTTTCTCCAAATCGCTAGTGAAGGCCCACCAACTGAAGCTACCGATTTAGATTCATTAGGAAATGCTTTCATGGACAAGTGATGCCAAGATCTGTCCCACCTCAACGATTGTTGCAGCTGTCTGGTCGACCATTTGACCAATTCCAAAATATTAATTTCAAGAAAAACATTGAATTAAAGAAACTTGATATGGCGGAGGCTTTTCGCATTTCAAGAGAGAAGAAACGTGCCTTTCAAACGGCAATACTGACACTTTGGAAGAACCGGATGTTGGACTATTGCTATGATAGATAAAGGAAAGAACGCAATAGGCTACAAATGTTACTAAATTGTAAGTTGGATCATCTTATTAAAAACAGCGACTGGACCAAAAACACAAACCCTTTTTTGTGTTAAACCTGTCTAAAAAACAACTAGATAAGGATTCCTTGTGTGCATTAGGCTATGGTTTAAGTTTTGTGTGCTCTAAAAGGGAAGCCAGCTGTGTTGATGTCACAAAGTCTTTTTGTAATTTAGAAAAATACAGTAATTCAAGTAATGATGAGATTAATATCTGTAAGGGTTTAGTGTATGCCAGTTTGTCAAAACCAATGGATCCTAGTTGCCCTAAAGATTTATAAGAGTTATCAACACCTTATTACTATAGCAGATAAGGCTAACACTGTTGTGCTTCTAGACAAAAGTAACTATATATCTAAAATTAATGATCTTCTAAATGATGACACAACATATTCTAAACTTAGTAAAAAATCCCTTAAAAGCAATTTATTTTCATTTCAATAAATAAATGAAGTTGGTGTTGAAAGGTAATGGTTCTCTTATGAAACGCTCGTCTTCTATGTCCCGTTCATATGTATGGACTTATCAAAACACATAAACAGAATTTTCCAGCAAGACCTATAGTGAGTTCAGTAGACTATATTACATATAAATTGTCAAAATGGTTCGTTTCTTTATTAAACCCTTTAGTGGGTAAGGTATCAGATTCTGATATCATGAACAATGTAGATATAATCAACAAGTTAACAATATCAATGTTAAGTATGATTTCAAACTAGATAGCTTTGATGTTTCCTCACTTTTCATAAAAGTTCCAATTGATGACCTTTTAGAAAATTTATTTGATGTCTTGGATGATATTCATTTACCTATTTCAAAGTCTGTTTTCATTGAACTGCTAAAATTCTGTATAAAAGACTGTGAATTTCAATTCAATGGAGATTATTATGCTCAAAAATATTGGTATGGCAATGGGTAACCCTCTTTCACCTGTACTAAGTACTCTTTATATGGAATTTTTTTAAACAAAATTACTAAAGGATATCTTACCTTCTAATGCAATTTGGTTTAGGTATGTAGATGATGTTCTTTGTGTTTGGCCAACAAATGAAAATTTACAAATGTTTCCTACCTTACTTAAAAATTTAGTACCTACCATCAAATTTACTGTACAAAATGAAAATAATAGTATGGTACCATTTCTAGATTGTGATTCATAAGCAAGGAAACAAGTTTAAGTTTAGCATATACAGAAAACCCACCAATGTATGCTCATATATCCATTATTACTCATCTCAACATGACAGAGTTAAATTATCATTTCAATCTATGTTCCTACGTATTTGCAGTCCAGAGTTTATTGATGATGAGTTTAGGAATACATATCTTATTGGATCTAAGTTAAAGTACCCTAGATCTTTCATTGATAAATCCCTTAGCAAAGTTAGCAAAGAAATCATTTTATAGAGATGAGCCCAAACCTCCCATTGACACCAAGAATCTTTTAGGTCTTCCTTTTAACAATGATTTCACTCAGCTTCCCGTGATGCTTAAATCCTTTAATGTAAATGTTGCCTTTAGCAACAATAATACTATAAAGAATATGTTAATCAGGAGTTCACCAGAAAATTCTCTTGGATACATCTATAAAGTGCCTTGTGAAAATTGTGATAAATTTTTTGTTGGTCACACTGGTAAGGATCTTTCTGTTAGACTTAAGCAACATAAATGTAGTATAAGAGCGGGACAAGAATATAATGCTTTGTTTAATTACGCTAAAAACTATGATCATTGTATTGACTGGAATAATGCCATCTCAGTTATTAACTCTAACTCTATTACCAAGAGAAATATCATTGAATCTTCTATTATTAGATACACAAAAATTATAATCTTAATATTAGTGATGGTCTATACTAATTAGATAATCTTATTGTTGATAAAATTTGTAAAATGAGAAGTTTATGAACCCTTGTTGTATGTTTTGGACAATCGCATGTTTACCAAATAGCGCCCAAGCTTTGTCTCTTCGATGTATATCAATTGACTTATATTTCTCTTATATTTCTCTCCTTTGTCTCCTTTTGTCTCCTTGATGATGTGATTGTTACACGAAAGTGCACTTGGGAACTAATCGTGTTTCATTTTCCCCATGGACTCATAGGAATATCTTGATCACGCGCAAAATCGTGATACTTTCCAACATGGATTCCATACCGCTCTTCTGTTACTTCTCTACGAGCTGTCCTGGACTTTCTCCTTTCGTTACTGCTTTCTCCAAACCGCTGATTAAGGCCCACCAACTGAAGCTACGATTAGGACTCCTTAGGATATGCCTTCATGAACAAGTGATGCCAAGATCTGTCCCACCTCAACGATTGTTGCAGCTGTCTGGTCGACCATTTGACCAATTCCAAAATATTTTTTAAAGAAAAACATTGAATTAAGAAACTTGAAATTGAGAATGCTCATCGCAGTTCAAGAGAGAAGAAACGTGCCTTTCAAACGGCAATACCACATTGGAAGAATTGGATGTTGGACTATTGCTATGATAGATTAAGGAAAGAACGAAATAGGCTACAAATGTCACAAAATTGTAAGTTGGACCATCTTATTAAAAACAGCGACTGGACCAAGAACACAAACTCATCTTTTGTGGTAAACCTGTCTAATAAACAACTAGATAGGGATTCCTTGTGCGCATTAGGCTATGGTTATGTTTTGTGTGCTCTAACAGGGAAGCCTGCTGTGATGATGTCACAAAGTCTTTATGTAATTAAGAAAAATACAGTAATTTAAGTAATGATGACATTGATATCTGAAAGGGTTTAGTGTATGCCAGTTTGTCAAAACCAGTGGAAACTAATTGCCCTAAAAGATTTATAAGAGCTCTTAACACTTTAAAAAACGACAAGGATATACATATTATTACAGCAGATACGGCTAACACTGTTGTGCTTTTAGACAAAAGTAACTGTTAATCTAAAATGAATGATCTAAATGATGACACAAAATGTTCTGAACTTAGCAAAAATCCATTAGAAGCAGTATATCTCTCTTTCAATAGAGATGAAGTTGTTGTTGAAAGGTAATGGTTCTCTCATCAAAAGTTTGTCATATTTGTCCCATTCATATCCATATATGTATGGATTTATCAAGACACATAAACAGAATTTTCCAGCAAGACCTATAGTGAGTTCAGTAGACTACGTTACATATAAACTGTCAAAATGGTTCGTTTCTTTATTAAGCCCTTTAGTGGGTAAGGTATCAAATTCTGATATCATGAACAATGTAGATTCAGTCAACAAGTTAAACAATATCAATGTTAATTTTGATTTCAAACTAGTTAGCTATGATGTTTTCCTCACTTTTCACTAAATATCCAGTTGATGACATTTTAGGATATTTATTTGATGTCTTGGATGATATTCATTTACCTATATTCAAAGTCTGTTTTCATTGAACTGATAAAATTGTATATAAATGTATATCATGAACAATGTAGATTCAGTCAACAAGTTAAACAATATCAATGTTAATTTTGATTTCAAACTAGTTAGCTATGATGTTTTCCTCACTTTTCACTAAATATCCAGTTGATGACATTTTAGGATATTTATTTGATGTCTTGGATGATATTCATTCACCTATATTCAAAGTCTGTTTTCATTGAACTGATGAAATTGTATATAAATGACTGTGTATTTCAATTCAATGGAGATTATCATGCTCAAAAAATTGGTATGGAAATTACCTATACTAAGTAATCTTTTATGGAATTTTTTGAAACAAAATTACTAAAGGATATCTTACCTTCTAATGCAATTTGGTTTATGTATGCAGATGATGTTCTTTGTGTTTGGCCAACAAATGAAAATTTGCAAATATTTCTCCCCTTACTTAACATTCCAGTACCTTCCATCAAATTTAATGTAGAAAATGAAAATACTAATATGTTACCAGTTTTAGATTGCATGATCAACAGGCAAGGAAACAAGCTTAAGTTTAGCATATACAGACAACCCACCGATGTATGCTCATATATCCATTATTACTCATCTCAACATGAGAGATTTTAATCATAATCATTTCAATCTAAGTTCCTTAGGGCATTACGTATTTGCAGTCCAGAGTTTATAGATGATGAGTTTGAGAATATATATTCTATTGGATCTAAGTTAAAGTACCCAAGATTTTTCATTGATAAATCCCTTAAGTTAGCAAAGAAATCATTTTATAGAGTTGAGCCAAGACCTCCTATTGACACCAATAATCTTTTAGTTCTCCCTTTTAATAATAATTTTACTTTACTTCCCATGTCCCTTAAATCCTTTAAAGTAAATGTTGCCTTAGCAACAATAATTCTATAAAGAATATTTTAAAACGAAATTCACCAGAAAATTCTCTTGGATGCATCTATAAAGTGCCTTCTGGAAATTGTGATAAATTCTATGTTGGTCAGACTGGTAAGGATCTTTCTGTTAGACTTAAGCAATATAAATGTAGTATAAGAACGGCACAAGAATCTAATGCCTTGTTTAATAACGTTAAAAACTATGATCATTGTATTGACTGAAGTAACGCCATCTCAGTTATTAACTCTAACTCTATTACCAAGAGAAATATCATTGAATCTTCTATTATCAAATACACAAAGAATTATAATCTTAATATTAGAGATGGTCTATACAAATTAGATAACTTTATTGTTGATGAAATTTGTAAAATAAGTTTATGAACGCTCGTTGTATGTTTTGGACAATCACATGTTTACCAAATGGCGTCCTAGCTTTGTCTCTTCGATGTATATAAACTGATTTATATTTCTCTCTCGTGTCTTACCTGATGATGCGATTATCACACGAAAGTGCACTTGGGAACTTATCGTGTCTTATTTTCCCCGTTGGTCAGAGAAATATCTTGATCACTCGCGAAATTTTGATCCTTTCCAACATGGATTCCACACGGCTCTTATATTACTTCTCTAAAAGCTGTCCTGGACTTTCTCTTTTCGTTACTTCTTTCTTCAAATCGCTAATCAAGGCCCACCAACTGAAGCTACGATTTGGATTCCTTAGGAAATGCTTTGATGAACAAGTGATGCCAAGATCTGTCCTACCTCAACGATTGTTGCAGCTGTCTGGTCGACCATTTGACCAAATCCAAAATATTACTTTAAAAAAAAACATTGAATCAAAGAAACTTGATATAGAGGAGGCTTTTCGCATTTCAAGAGAGAAGAAACGTGCCTTTCAAACGGTAATACCGACACACTGGAAGAATCGGATGTTGGACTATTGCTATAACAGATTAATGAAAGAACGCAAGATTCTACAGATGTCACTGAATTGTAATTTGGTCCATCTTATTAAAAACAACGACTGGACCAAGAACACAAATCCATTTTTTGTGGTAAACCTTTCTACTAAACAACTAGATAAGGATTCCTTGTGTGCATTAGGCAATGGTCATAGTTCTGTGTGCTCAAACAGGGAAGCCAACTGTGTTGATGTCACAAAGTCTTTTTGTAATTTAGAAAAATACAGTAATTTATGTAATGTTGAAATTAATATCTATAAGTGTTTAGTGTATGCCATTTTGTCAAACCAGTGGATCCTAATTGCCCTAAAAGATTTACAAGAGCTATTAACACCTTACAAAAAGACAAGGATATACATATTACTAAAACAGATAAGGCTAACACTTGTGATTTTAGACAAAAGTAACTAACTATATAAAATCAATGATGTAAATAATGACACAACATATTCTAAACTTATTAAAATCCCTTAGAAGCACTGAATTCTCATTACAATAAAGAAATGAAGTTGTTGAAAGGAAATGGTTCTCTTATCAAAGGTTTGTCATCTTTGTCCCCTTCATTGCCATATATGTATGGACTTATCAAAACACATAAACAGAATTTTCCAGCAAGACCTATAGTGAGTTCAGTAGGCTACATCACATATGAATTTTCAAATTGGTTACTGTCTTTATTAAATCCTTTATTGGGTAAGGTTTCAATTTCTAATATCATGAATAATGTAGATTTAGTCAACAAGCTAAACAATATCAATGTTGATTTTGATTTCAAACTAGTTAGCTTTGATGTTTCCTCACTTTTCTCTAAAGTTCCAGTTGATGACCTTTTAGAATATCTATTTGATGTCTTGGATGATGTTCATTTACCTATTTCAAAGTCTGTTTTCAGTGAGCTGGTAAAATTGTGTATAAAAGACTGTGTATTTCAATTCAATAGGGATTATTATGCTCAAAAACTTGGTATGGCAATGGGTAACCCTCTTTCACCTGTACTAAGTAATCTTTATATGGAATTCTTTGAAACAAAATTACTAAAGGATATCTTACCTTCTAATGCAATTTGGTTTAGGTATGTAGGTGATGTTCTTCGTGTTTGGCTAACAAATGAAAATTTACAAATATTCTCCCCTTACTTAACAGTTTACTTCCTACCATCAAACTTACTATATAAAATGAAGATAATGGTATGTTACCATCTTTAGATAGCATGATTCGAAGGCAAGGAAACAAGTTTAACTTTAGCATATACAGAAAACCGGCCAATGTATGCTCATATATCCGTTATTAGTCATCTCAACATGACAGAGTTAAATTATCATCATTTCAGTCTATGTTACTTAGGGCATTACGTATTTGCAGTCCAAAGTTTAGTGATGATGAGTTTGAGAATGTATTTTCTATTGGATCTAAGTTAAAGCACCCTAGATCTTTCATTGAAAATCCCTTAGCAAAGTTAGCAAAGAAATCATTTTATAGAGTTGAGCCCAAACCTCCCATTGACACCAAGAATCTTTTAGTTCTCCCTTTTAATGATAATATCACTTTACTTCCAATGTTGCTAAAATCCTTTAATGTAAGTATTGTCTTTAGAAACAGTAGTACTATAAAGAATATGCTTATCAGGAATTCACCAGAAAATTCTCTTGGATACATCTATAAAGTGTCTTGTGGAAATTGTGATAAATTTTATGTTGGTCAGACTGGTGAAGATATTTCTGTTAGACTTAAGCAACATATATGTAGTATAAGAACGGCACAAGAATCTAATGCCTTGTTTAATCACGTTAAAAACTATGATCATTGTATTGAGTGGAATAATGCCGTCTCAGGCATTAACTCTATAGATACGCAAAAGATTATAATCTTAATATTAGTGATGGAATATACAAATTAGATATTCTTATTGTTGATAAAATTTGTAAAATGATAAGTTTATGAACGCTTGTTGTATTTTTTGGACAATCACATGTTTACCAAAAGGCGTCCTAGCGTCGTCTCTTCTGTGTATATCAACTGACCTATATTTCTCTCTTGTGTCTCCCCTGATAATGTGATTATTACACAAAAGTGTACCTGGGAATTTATCGTTTTTCATTTTCCCCTTGGACTCATAGGAATATCTAGATCACACGCAAAATTGTGAGCCTTTCCAACGGGGATTCCACACCGCACTTCTGTTACTTCTCTACAGGCTATCCTGGACTTTCTCCTTTTGTTACTGCTTTTTCCAAAACGCTAATCAAGACCCACCAACTGAAGCTATGATTTCGATTCCTTAGAAAATGACTTGATTAACAGTGATGCCAAGATCTGTACTATCTCAACAATTCTTGCAGCTGTCTGGTCGACCATATGACCAATTCCAAAATATTATTTTAAGAAAAACATGAATCAGCCACCAGCGTTGTATCATCAGCGAACAACAACTAACTCACTTCCCAAGCTCTATCATCCCCAACAGACTTCATACTTGCCCCTCTTTCCAAAACTCTTGAATATATATATATATATATATATATATATATATATATATATATATATATATATATATATATATATATATATATATATATATATATATATATATATATATATATATATATATATATATATGTATATATATATATATATATATATATATATATATATATATATATATATATATATATATATATATATATATATATATATATATATATATATATATATATATATATATATATATATATATATATATATATATATGTATATATATATACATATATATATGTATATATATATATATATATTATTTTTTTTTTTTTGCTTTGTCGCTGTCTCCCGCGTTTGCGAGGTAGCGCAAGGAAACAGACGAAAGAAATGGCCCAACCCACCCCCATACACATGTATATACATACGTCCACACACGCAAAATATACATACCTACACAGCTTTCCATGGTTTACCCCAAACGCCTCACATGCCTTGATTCAATCCACTGACAGCACGTCAACCCCGGTATACCACATCGCTCCAATTCACTCTATTCCTTGCCCTCCTTTCACCTTCCTGCATGTTCAGGCCCCGATCACATAAAATCTTTTTCACTCCATCTTTCCACCTCCAATTTGGTCTCCCTCTTCTCCTCGTTCCCTCCACCTCCGACACATATATTCTCTTGGTCAATCTTTCCTCACTCATTCTCTCCATGTGCCCGAACCATTTCAAAACACCCTCTTCTGCTCTCTCAACCACGCTCTTTTTATTTCCACACATCTCTCTTACCCTTACGTTACTTACTCGATCAAACCACCTCAACCACATATTGTCCTCAAACATCTCATTTCCAGCACATCCATCCTCCTGCGCACAACTCTATCCATAGCCCACGCCTCGCAACAATACAACATTGTTGGAACCACTATTCCTTCAAACATACCCATTTTTGCTTTCCGAGATAATGTTCTCGACTTCCACACATTCTTCAAGGCTCCTAGAATTTTCGCCCCCTCCCCCACTCTATGATCCACTTCCGCTTCCATGGTTCCATACGCTGCCAGATCCACTCCCAGATATCTAAAACACTTCACTTCCC
>NC_092248.1:16200690-16214573 GCF_036320965.1 Panulirus ornatus
TGTAACTATATAACCATATGTAACTCGCAATGAAATCAGTGAAGGTGGTATTGTAATATAAGATCTATACTGAAGAGATTGGAAAAATCCATGCAGAACAAGACAGGGAGAGAGAGAAGGCATAGAAAGTGTGACTGGATCATTCACTGTCAGTAACAAAATTGCTGAAGGTGTTTTCAACTCCATTTCAATAATGGACCACAATTAAAGTCATCCTCATACGTGGTTTTGGTCTTAATGCAGTCGGAACCATGAAACAAGAGACATACATTAACGATTAGTAATAAGAGCAGTAAAGAGCAGTGTGGATTTGATGTGGTCTAAGGAATGTGTGGATCAGGTGTTTGCTTTGAAGAATGTATGTGAGAAAATATTAGAAAAACAGATGGATTTGTATGTAGCATTTATGGATCTGGAGAGGGCATACGATAGGGTTGATAGAGATACTTTTGGGGAGGTATTAAAAGTATATGGTGTGGCAGGTAAGTTGCTAGAAGCAGTGAAAAGTTTTTACCAAGGATGTAAGGCATGTGTACTAGTAGGAAGAGAGGAGAGTGATTGGTTCTCAGTGAATGTCGGTTTATGGCAAGGTGCAAGATGTCTCCATGGTTGTTTAATGTATTTATGGATGGGGGGCTTAGGGAGGTGAATGCAAGAGTTTTGGAGAGAGGGGCAAATATGCAGTCTGTTGTGGATTAAAGGGCTTGGGAGGTGAGTCAGTTGTTGTTCGCTGATGATACATCGCTGGTGGCTGATTCTGGTGAGAACCTGTAGAAGTTGGTGACTGAGTTTGATAAAGTATGAGAAAGAATAAAACTGATAATAAATGTGAATTGGAGCAAGTTTATTAGGTTGAATAGGGTTGATGGACAAGTTGATTGGGAGGTAAGTTTGAAAGGAGAAAAACTGGAGGGAGTGAAGTGTTTTAGATATCTGGGAGCGGATTTAGCAGCGGATGGAACCAAGGAAGCGGAAGTAAGTCACAGGATGGGGGACTGGGGCGAAAGTTCTGGGAGCGTTGAAGAATGTGTGGAAGGCAAGAGTGTTATCTCAGGGAGCAAAAATGGGTATTTTTTTTAAGAAAGAGTGGTTCCAACAATGTTATATCGATGCGAGGTATGGTCTAAAGACAGAGGTGTGCGGAAGAGGGTGGGTGTGTTGGAAACTAAATGTCTGAGGACAATATGTGGTGTGAGGTGGTTTGATAGAGTAAGTAATGAAAGGGTAAGAGAGATGTGTGGAAATAAAAAGAGCGTGGTTGAGAGAGCAGAAGACGGTATGTTGAAATGGTTCTGTCACATGGAGAGAATGAGTAAGGAAAGATTGACAAAGAGGATATATGCGTCAGAGGTATAGGGAACGAGGGGAAGCGGTAGACCAAATTGGAGGTGGAAAGATGGAGTGAAAAAGATTGTGAGCGATCGTGGGCTGAACATGCATGAGGGTGAAAGGTGCGCAAGGGATAGAGTGAATTGGAACGATGTGGTATACCGGGGTCGACGTGCTGTCAATAGATTGAACCAGGACAGGTTAAGAGGGTAAGCCCTGGAAAGTTTTGTGGGGCCTGGATATGGAAATTGAGCTGTGTTTTCGGTGCATTACTCATGACAACTTGAGACTCAGTGTGAACGAATGTGGCATTTGTTGTCTTTTCCTAGCGCTATCTCGCGGGGCGGGTGTGTGTGTGTGTGTGTGTGTGTGTATGTGTGTGTGTGTGTGGAGACTATTTCATGTGTGGAGAGGTGGCGACGAGATTGGATGAAAGCAGAAAGTATGAATATGTACACGTGTATATGTATATATGTCTGTGTATGTACATGTATGTATACGTTGAAATGTATAAGTATGTATATATGCGTGCGTGGGCATATATATATATATATATATATATAAAAGTTATATATATATATATATATATATATATATATATATATATATATATATATATATATATATATATATATATATATATATATATATATATAAATATATATATATATATATAAAAGTTTGTTTTCTAAATTGTTTCTTACATTTTTCATATGTATATATATGTATGTGTGTGTGTGTGTGTGTATGTGCGTATGTGTGTGTGTGTGTGTGTGTGTGTGTATATGTATATATATATGTATATTATCCCTGGGGAGAGGGGTGAAAGAATACTTCCCACGTATTCCTCGCGTGTCGTAGAAAGCGACTAGAGGGGACGGGAGCGGGGGGCCGGAAATCCTCCCCTCCTTGTATTAACTTTCTAAAATGGGAAACAGAAGAAGGAGTCACGCGGGGAGTGATCATCCTCCTCGAAGGCTCAGAGTGGGGTGCCTAAATGTGTGTGGATGTAACCAAGATGTGAAAAAAGGAGAGATAGGTAGTATGTTTGAGGAAAGGAACCTGGATGTTTTGGCTCTGAGTGAAACGAAGCTCAAGGGTAAAGGGGAAGAGTGGTTTGGAAATGTCTGGGGAGTGAAGTCAGGGGTTAGTGAGAGGACAAGAGCAAGGGAAGGAGTAGCAATACTCCTGAAACAGGAGTTGTGGGAGTATGTGATAGAATGTAAGAAAGTAAATTCTCGATTGATATGGGTAAAATTGAAAGTTGATGGAGAGAGGTGGGTGATTATTGGTGCATATGCACCTGGGCATGAGAAGAAAGATCATGAGAGGCAAGTGTTTTGGGAGCAGCTAAATGAGTGTGTTAGCGGTTTTGATGCACGAGACCGGGTTATAGTGATGGGTGATTTGAATGCAAAGGTGAGTAATGTGGCAGTTGAGGGAATAATTGGTATGCATGGGGTGTTCAGTGTTGTAAATGGAAATGGTGAAGAGCTTGTAGATTTATGTGCTGAAAAAGGACTGATGATTGGGAATACCTGGTTTAAAAAGCGAGATATACATAAGTATACTTATGTAAGTAGGAGAGATGGCCAGAGAGCGTTATTGGATTACGTGTTAATTGACAGGCGTGCGAAAGAGAGACTTTTGGATGTTAATGTGCTGAGAGGTGCAACTGGAGGGATGTCTGATCATTATCTTGTGGAGGCTAAGGTGAAGATTAGTATGGGTTTTCAGAAAAGAGGAGTGAATGTTGGGGTGAAGAAGGTGGTGAGAGTAAGTGAGCTTGGGAAGGAGACCTGTGTGGGGAAGTACCAGGAGAGACTGTGTACAGAATGGAAAAAGGTGAGAACAATGGAAGTAAGGGGAGTGGGGGAGGAATGGGATGTATTTAGGGAATCAGTGATGGATTGCGCAAAAGATGCTTGTGGCATGAGAAGAGTGGGAGGTGGGCTGTTTAGAAAGGGTAGTGAGTGGTGGGATGAAGAAGTAAGAGTATTAGTGAAAGAGAAGAGAGAGGCATTTGGACGATTTTTGCAGGGAAAAAATGCAATTGAGTGGGAGAAGTATAAAAGAGAGAGACAGGAGGTCAAGAGAAAGGTGCAAGAGGTGAAAAAAAGGGCAAATGAGAGTTGGGGTGAGAGACTATCAGTAAATTTTAGGGAGAATAAAAAGATGTTCTGGAAGGAGGTAAATAGGGTGCGTAAGACAAGGGAGCAAATGGGAACTTCAGTGAAGGGCGTAAATGGGGAGGTGATAACAAGTAGCGGTGATGTGAGAAGGAGATGGAATGAGTATTTTGAAGGTTTGTTGAATGTGTCTGATGACAGAGTGGCAGATATAGGGTGTTTTGGTCGAGGTGGTGTGCAAAGTGAGAGGGTTAGGGAAAATGATTTGGTAAACAGAGAAGAGGTAGTAAAAGCTTTGCGGAAGATGAAAGCCGGCAAGGCAGCAGGTTTGGATGGTATTGCAATGGAATTTATTAAAAAAGGGGGTGACTGTATTGTTGACTGGTTGGTAAGGTTATTTAATGTATGTATGACTCATGGTGAGGTGCCTGAGGATTGGCGGAATGCGTGCATAGTGCCATTGTACAAAGGCAAAGGGGATAAGAGTGAGTGCTCAAATTACAGAGGTATAAGTTTGTTGAGTATTCCTGGTAAATTATATGGGAGGGTATTGATTGAGAGGGTGAAGGCATGTACAGAGCATCAGATTGGGGAAGAGCAGTGCGGTTTCAGAAGTGGTAGAGGATGTGTGGATCAGGTGTTTGCTTTGAAGAATGTATGTGAGAAATACTTAGAAAAGCAAATGGATTTGTATGTAGCATTTATGGATCTGGAGAAGGCATATGATAGAGTTGATAGAGACGCTCTGTGGAAGGTATTAAGAATATATGGTGTGGGAGGCAAGTTGTTAGAAGCAGTGAAAAGTTTTTATCGAGGATGTAAGGCATGTGTACGTGTAGGAAGAGAGGAAAGTGATTGGTTCTCAGTGAATGTAGGTTTGCGGCAGGGGTGTGTGATGTCTCCATGGTTGTTTAATTTGTTTATGGATGGGGTTGTAAGGGAGGTAAATGCAAGAGTCCTGGAAAGAGGGGCAAGTATGAAGTCTGTTGGGGATGAGAGAGCTTGGGAAGTGAGTCAGTTGTTGTTCGCTGATGATACAGCGCTGGTGGCTGATTCATGTGAGAAACTGCAGAAGCTGGTGACTGAGTTTGGTAAAGTGTGTGGAAGAAGAAAGTTGAGAGTAAATGTGAATAAGAGCAAGGTTATTAGGTACAGTAGGGGTGAGGGTCAAGTCAATTGGGAGGTGAGTTTGAATGGAGAAAAACTGGAGGAAGTGAAGTGTTTTAGATATCTGGGAGTGGATCTGTCAGCGGATGGAACCATGGAAGCGGAAGTGGATCATAGGGTGGGGGAGGGGGCGAAAATTTTGGGAGCCTTGAAAAATGTGTGGAAGTCGAGAACATTATCTCGGAAAGCAAAAATGGGTATGTTTGAGGGAATAGTGGTTCCAACAATGTTGTATGGTTGCGAGGCGTGGGCTATGGATAGAGATGTGCGCAGGAGGATGGATGTGCTGGAAATGAGATGTTTGAGGACAATGTGTGGTGTGAGGTGGTTTGATCGAGTAAGTAACGTAAGGGTAAGAGAGATGTGTGGAAATAAAAAGAGCGTGGTTGAGAGAGCAGAAGAGGGTGTTTTGAAATGGTTTGGGCACATGGAGAGAATGAGTGAGGAGAGATTGACCAAGAGGATATATGTGTCGGAGGTGGAGGGAACGAGGAGAAGAGGGAGACCAAATTGGAGGTGAAAAGATGGAGTGAAAAAGATTTTGTGTGATCGGGGCATGAACATGCAGGAGGGTGAAAGGAGGGCAAGAATAGAGTGAATTGGAGTCATGTGGTATACAGGGGTTGACGTGCTGTCAGTGGATTGAAGCAAGGCATGTGAAGCGTCTGGGGTAAACCATGGAAAGCTGTGTAGGTATGTATATTTGCGTGTGTGGACGTGTGTATGTACATGTGTATGGGGGGGGGGGTTGGGCCATTTCTTTCGTCTGTTTCCTTGCGCTACCTCGCAAACGCGGGAGACAGCGACAAAGTATAAAAAAAAAAAAAAAAAAAAATATATATATATATATATATATATATATATATATATATATATATATATATATATATATATATATATATGTATATATATATATATATATATATATATATATATATATATATATATATATATATATATATATATATATATATATATATATATATATATATATATATATATATATATATATATACATATATATATATATATATATATATATATATATATATATATATATATATATATATATATATATATATATATATATATATATATTATATATATATATACATATGTCTATGTAGGTGGTTGAGCCATTCTTTCGACTATTTCTTTGCGTCTACATTGCTAACGCGGGAGAAGGCGATTAAGTAAAACATGTAGATAATGATATATACATAAATATATAGGGGAGAAAGAGTACTTCCCACGTATTCCCTGCGTGTCGTAGATGGCGACTAAAAGGGGAGGGAGCGGGGGGCTGGAAATCCTCCCCTCTTGTTTTTTTTTTTTAATTTTTCCAAAAGAAGGAACAGAGAAGGGGGCCAGTTGAGGATATTCCCTCAGAGGCCCAGTCCTCTGTTCTTAACGCTACCTTGCTAACGCGGGAAATGGCGAATAGTTTGAAAGAAAATATATATATATATATATATATATATATATATATATATATATATATATATATATATATATATATATATATATATATATATATATATACATTTCAACGTATACATATATATACATACACAGATATTTACACATATACACATGTACATAATTCATACTTGCTGCCTTTATTCATTCCCATTGCCACCCCGCCATTTCACATTTCTGAGGGCGTTGAAAAATATGAGAGAGTCGAAAATGTTATCTTGGAAAGCAAAATGGGTGTGATTGAAGGAATAGTGGTTCCAACAATGTTATATGGTTGCGAGGCGTAGGCTATAGATAGAGGTG
Organism: Panulirus ornatus; assembly: GCF_036320965.1. NCBI lineage: Eukaryota > Metazoa > Arthropoda > Malacostraca > Decapoda > Palinuridae > Panulirus > Panulirus ornatus. The sequence continues at coordinate 16,207,098 of NC_092248.1, forward strand.
TGCAGAGGAGGGTGGATGTGCTGGAAATGAGATGTTTGAGGACAATATGTGGTGTGAGGTGGTTTGATCGAGTAAGTAATGAGCGGATAAGGGAGATGTGTGGTAATAAAATGAGTGTGGTTGATAGAGCAAAAGAAAGTGATTTGAAATGGTTTGGTCACATGGAGAGAATAGGTGTGGAAAGATTGAGAAAGAGGATTTATGTGTCAGAGATGGAGGGAACGGGAAGTGGGAGACCTATTTGGAGGTGGAGAGATGGAGTGAAAAAGATTTTGAGTGATTGGGTCCTGAACATGCAGGAGGGTGAAAGGCGTGCAAGGAATAGAGCGTATAGGAACGATGTGGTATACCGGGGTCGACGAGCTGTCATTGGATTGAACCAGGGCATGTCAAGCATCTAGGTTGAAGCATGGAAAGTTTTGTGGGGCCTGGATGTTTAAAGGGAGCTGTGTTTTCGATGCATTATACATGACATCTAGAGACTGAGTGTGAACGAATGTGGCCTTTGTTGTCTTTTCCTAGCGCTACCTCACGCACATACAGGGGGACCGGGTTTTCATTTCATGTTTGGCGGGGTACCGACGAGAGTGAATAAATTGAGGCAGTATGAAAAATGTAAATGTGTATATACGCATATTTCTGTTTTTCACGCAATCTTTTGCACCTCCAATTTGGTCTCCTAATTCTCCTCGTTCCCTCCACCTTTCACATATATATCCTCTTTACCAATCTTTCCTCAATCATTCTCTCCATGTGACAAAACCATTTCAAAACACCCTCTTCTGCTTTCTCAACCACACTCTTTTTATTACCACACATATCTATAACCCTTTCATCACTTACTCGATCAAACCACCTCACACCACATATTGTTCTCAAGCATCTCATTTCCAGCATATACACCCTTCTCTGCACAGCTCTATCTATAGCCCACGCTTCGCAACCATATAACATTGTTGGAACCACTATTCCTTCAATCACACCAATTTTTGCTTTCCAAGATAACGTTCTCGACATCCACACATTTTTCAACGCTCCCAAAACTTTCGCCTCCTTCCTCATGTTATGATTCACTTCCGCTTCCATAGTTTCATCTGCTGCCAGATCCACTCCCAGATATCTAAATCACTTCACTTCCTCCAGTTTTTCTCCATTCAAACTTACCTCCCAATTGACTTGACCCTCAACCCTACTGTACGTAATAACCCTGCTCTTATTCACATTTACTCTCAGCTTTCTTCTTTCACACACTTTACCAAACTCAGTCACCAGCTTCTGCAGTTTCTCACCCGAATCAAGCACAAGCGCTGCATCATCAGCGAACAACAACTGACTCACTTCCCAAGCTCTCTCATCCACAACAGATTGCATACTTGCCCCTCTTTCCAAAATTCTTGCATATACCTCCTAACAGCCCGATCAATAAACAAATCAAACAACCATGGAGACATCACACACCCCTGCCGCAAACCAGCATTCACTGAGAACCAGTCACTTTTCTCTCTTCCTACACGTACACATACCTTACATCCTCGATAAAAGCTTTACACTGTTTCTAACAACTTACTTCCCATACCATATATTCTTAATACCTTCCACAGAGCATCTCTATCAACACTATCATATACCTTCTCAAAATCCAAAAATGTTACATACAAATCCATTTGCTTTTCTAAGTATTTCTCATATACATTCTTCAAAACAAACACCTGATCCACACATTGTCTACCAGTTCTAAAACCACACTGCTCTTCCCCAATCTGATGCTCTGTACATGCCTTCACCCTCTCAATCAATACCCTTCCGTATCATTGCCAGGAATACTCAACAAACTTATACCTCTGTAATTTGAGCACTCTCTTATCCTTTGCTTTGTACAATGACACTATGCAAGCATTCCGCGAGTCCTCAGGCACCTCACCATGAGCAATACATACATTAGATAACCTTACCAAAATATCAACAATATAGTCACCCCCTTTTTAATAAATTCCACTGCAATACCATCCAAACCCGCTGCGTTGCATGCTTTCATCTTCTGCAAAGCTTTTATTACCTCTTCTCTGTTTACCAAAGCATTCTCCCCAACCCTCTCACTTTGCACACCACCTCGACCAAGACACCCTATATCTGCCACTCTATCTTCAAACACATTTAACAAACCTTTAAAATACTCGACTCCATCTCCTCACATCGCCACTACTTGTTATCACCTCCCCATTTGCCCCCTTCACTGATGTTCCCAATTGTCCCCTGTCTTACGCACTTTCTTTACCTCTTTCCAAAACGTCTTTTTATTCTCCCTAAAATTTAATGATGCTCTCTCACGCCAACTCTAATTTGCCCTCTTTTTCGCCTCTTGCACCTTTCTCTTGACCTCCTGCCTATTTCTTTTATACATTTCCCAGTCATTTGAAGTATTTCCCTGGAAAAGTTTTCCAAATAATTCTCTCTTTTCTTTCCCAAATAATCTTACTTCTTCATCCCACCACTCACTACCCTTTCTAATCTGCCCACCTCCCACGCTTCTCATGCCACAAGCATCTTTTACAAAAGCCATCACTGCTTCCCTAAATACATCCCATTCCTCCACCACTCCCCTTACGTCTTTTTTCTCATCTATTTCCATTCTGCACTCAGTCTATCCAGGTACTTCCTCACATATGTCTTCTTTCCAAACTCACTTACTCTCACCACACTCTTCACCCCAGCATTCTCTCTTCTTTTCTGAAAACCTCTACAAATCTTCACCTTCGCCTCCACAAGATAATGATCAGACATCCCCTCCACTTACACCTCTCATTACACTAACATTCAAAAGTGTCTCTTTCCCGCGCCTATCAATTAACTCCTAATCCAATAACGCTCTCTGGCCATCTTTCCTACGTACATATGTATTGTTATGTATATATCTCTTCTCAAACCAGGTATTCCCAGTCTCCAGTCCTTTTTCAGCACGTAAATCTACTAGTCCCTCACCATTTCCATTTATAACACTGAGCACCACATGAACGCCAATTATTCCCACAACTGCCACATTACTCACCTTTACTTTCAAATCACCCATCACTATAACTCGGTCTCGTGCATCAAAACTACTAATACACACACTCAGCTGTTCCCAAACCAATTACCTCTCATGATCTTTCTTCTCATGTCCAGATGCATATGTACTAATAATCAACCATCTCTCTCCATCCACTTTCAGTTTTACACATATCAATCGAGAATTTACTTTCTTACACTCTATGACATACTCCCACCACTTCTGTGTCAGTAGTGCTGCTCCTTCCCTTGCTCTATATATGTATATATATATATATATATATATATATATATATATATATATATATATATATATATATATATATATATATATATATATATATATATATATATATATATGTATATATATATTTTTTTTTTTTTTTTGCTTTGTCGCTGTCTTCCGCGTTTGCGAGGTAGCGCAAGGAAACAGACGAAAGAAATGGCCCAACCCACCCCCATACACATGTATATACATACGTCCAAACACGCAAATATACATACCTACACAGCTTTCCATGGTTTACCCCGGACGCTTCACATGCCTTGATTCAATCCACTGACAGCACGTCAACCCCGGTATACCACATCGCTCCAATTCACTCTATTCCTTGCCCTCCTTTCACCCTCCTGCATGTTCAGGCCCCGATCACACAAAATCTTTTTCACTCCATCTTTCCACCTCCAATTTGGTCTCCCTCTTCTCCTCGTTCCCTCCACCTCCGACACATATATCCTCTTGGTCAATCTTTCCTCACTCATTCTCTCCATGTGACCAAACCATTTCAAAACACCCTCTTCTGCTCTCTCAACCACGCTCTTTTTATTTCCACACATCTCTCTTACCCTTACGTTACTTACTCGATCAAACCACCTCACACCACACATTGTCCTCAAACATCTCATTTCCAGTACATCCATCCTCCTGCGCGCAACTCTATCCATAGTCCACGCCTCGCAACCATACAACATTGTTGGAACCACTATTCCTTCAAACATACCCATTTTTGCTCTCCGAGATAATGTTCTCGGCTTCCACACATTCCTCAAGGCTCCCAGAATTTTCGCCCCCTCCCCCACCCTATGATCCACTTCCGCTTCCATGGTTCCATCCGCTGCCAGATCCACTCCCAGATATCTAAAACACTTCACTTCCTCCAGTTTTTCTCCATTCAAACTCACCTCCCAATTGACTTGACCCTCAACCCTACTGTACCTAATAACCTTGCTCTTATTCACATTTACTCTTAACTTTCTTCTTTCACATACTTTACCAAACTCAGTCACCAGCTTCTGTAGTTTCTCACATGAATCAGCCACCAGCGCTGTATCATCAGCGAACAACAACTGACTCACTTCCCAAGCTCTCTCATCCCCAACAGACTTCATACTTGCCCCTCTTTCCAAAACTCTTGCATTCACCTCCCTAACAACCCCATCCATAAACAAATTAAACAACCATGGAGACATCACACACCCCTGCCGCAAAACTACATTCACTGAGAACCAATCACTTTCCTCTCTTCCTACACGTACACATGTCTTACATCCTCGATAAAAACTTTTCACTGCTTCTAACAACTTGCCTCCCACACCATATATTCTTAATAACATCCACAGAGCATCTCTATCAACTCTATCATATGCCTTCTCCAGATCCATAAATGCTACATACAAATCCATTTGCTTTTCTAAGTATTTCTCACATACATTCTTCAAAGCAAACACCTGATCCACACATCCTCTACCACTTCTGAAACCACACTGCTCTTCCCCAATCTGATGCTCTGTACATGCCTTCACCCTCTCAATCAATACCCTCCCATATAATTTACCAGGAATACTCAACAAACTTATACCTCTGTAATTTGAGCACTCACTCTTATCCCCTTTGCCTTTGTACAATGGCACTATGCACGCATTCCGCCAATCCTCAGGCACCTCACCATGAGTCATACATACATTAAATAACCTTACCAACCAGTCAACAATACAGTCACCCCCTTTTTTAATAAATTCCACTGCAATACCATCCAAACCTGCTGCCTTGCCGGCTTTCATCTTCCGCAAAGCTTTTACTACCTCTTCTCTGTTTACCAAATCATTTCCCTAACCCTCGCACTTTGCACACCACCTCGACCAAAACACCCTATATCTGCCACTCTATCATCAAACACATTCAACAAACCTTCAAAATACTCACTCCATCTCCTTCTCACATCACCACTACTTGTTATCACCTCCCCATTTGCGCCCTTCACTGAAGTTCCCATTTGCTCCCTTGTCTTACGCACTTTATTTACCTCCTTCCAGAACATCTTTTTATTCTCCCTAAAATTTAATGATACTCTCTCACCCCAACTCTCATATATTTATATTTATATGATCTAAATCACCGTTTCTGAAGCAACTAGCTTATATTCTTTTACGTTCATTATTTTCTTCTCACTTTCTTGTTCATGAGTTTATTTCTGCCTTGAAGGGAAATAGAATACCTTTGTTTCTTTACAATGACTTTCATTTTTTACTAAGTGTTCACATCATCAAGCAAATCAGTAATGGATTCTTAGAGAAAAAAGAAGAAAGCGTTTTGGCTTCCACTGTAATAATAAGATAAACTCTCCTCAAAAAAAAGTTTAGATTGCCTCAGAAATCTAATTTAGCTACCACCTGGAATCCTCTTCCGTTTATCATTAATCAGACAATTAACTGAAGTCTATTGGAACTCTATAGGAACCGTTCGACTGAATGAATTTATAAGCCAACCTGGATTGGTACAAACACTTCCGAGTTGAAAAGTTTAATAAAAGAAATTGAATATATCTCCATATATAGTGGGAAATTATCAATCCTCGCCTTGAAGGTACTTGAGGTAAAACTCGCATTCGAACCATAGATGTGACGGGGCATGAAGACAGGGAGGACAGAATGAAAGGTGCTCAGCCGATTCTAAAAGCAGCGTAATTTGATTCTTCCTAGTGTCAAAGAGGACAATGTCTTATAAGTGTATAATATAAAAAATTTCGCTACCCTGGACTTTTATGTATATATATATATATATATATATATATATATATATATATATATATATATATATATATATATATATATATATATATGACTTAGATATCTGGGAGTGGATCTGGCAGCGGATGGAACCATGGAAGCGGAGGTGGATCATAGGGTGGGGGAGGGGGCGAAAAACCTGGGGGCCTTGAAGAATGTGTGGAAGTCGAGAACATTATCTCGGAAAGCAAAAATGGGTATGTTTGAAGGAATAGTGGTTCCAACAATGTTGTATGGTTGCGAGGCGTGGACTATGGATAGAGTTGTGCGCAGGAGGATGGATGTGCTGGAAATGAGATGTTTGAGGACAATGTGTGGTGTGAGGTGGTTTGATCGAGTGAGCAACGTAAGGGTAAGAGAGATGTGTGGAAATAAAAAGAGCGTGGTTGAGAGAGCAGAAGAGGGTGTTCTGAAGTGGTTTGGGCATATGGAGAGGATGAGTGAGGAAAGATTGACCAAGAGGATATATGTGTCGGAGGTGGAGGGAACAAGGAGAAGAGGGAGACCAAATTGGAGGTGGAAAGATGGAGTGAAAAAGATTTTGTGTGATCGGGGCCTGAACATGCAGGAGGGTGAAAGGAGGGCAAGGAATAGAGTGAACTGGAGCGATGTAGTATACCGGGGTTGACGTGCTGTCAGTGGATTGAATCAAGCCATGTGAAGCGTCTGGGGTAAACCATGGAAAGCTGTGTAGGTATGTATATTTGCGTGTGTGGGCGTATGTATATACATGTGTATGGGGGGGGTTGGGCCATTTCTTTCGTCTGTTTCCTTGCGCTACCTCGCAAACGCGGGAGACAGCGACAAAGTATAATAAATATAAATATATATATATATATATATATATATATATATATATATATATTTAAAAAATATTATATATTATATAAATTATAATTTTTTTTAAAACAAAAATCCAGGGTAGCGAAAATTTTTTATTATACACTACAAGACATCGTGTGTGCATTTATTTATTTTCCCTTTTTCGCTGTCTCCCCCGTTTGTAAGGTAGCGCAAAGAAACAGCGAAAAGAAAGGCCCCAACCCAACCACATACATTGTAATCATACACTCCACACACGCAAATATGTTCATCTCAACGTTTATTTTTTAAAAAACAGACATTTACAGCGACAAAGCAAAAAAAAAAAAAAAAAATTTTTATAAAATATATACCATGTATATAATTATAGGTCTGTCTTTACCAAAATTTATCGCCCCCCCGCCCTATTGAAAAACAAACCCTTCCCCCCCTCGTGTGGGGGCCCGGGGAGCGCTAGGAAAAAGCAACAAGGCCCCGTTCGTTTTACACTCGTTTTTAGCTGCTAGTAATAATCCCCCCACAGCCCCTTTCCACTCCAGGCCA